>NW_010418453.1:0-12641 GCF_000710305.1 Buceros rhinoceros silvestris | reverse complement strand
ATATATTGAACATGTATTTAACTATGTAATAGTTCTAAGTCCCAGAAATCTCTCTGTGCAAAACCAATAAGGCCTAGGTGTCTGAAAAAAAGTATTTATCTATGAATTGAATATATTTACTTTGAATTCTAGAAGCTTCCATCAGCTGCTAATTCAGAAAGTATTTCTAGGATGTTCTGATGCTTGTCCTTTTCTTGGATAAGATTCTTATGACAAAATCTTAAGTGAACAATATAGCAGTGTAAATTAAAATAACATCTAAAACCACTTTCTATAGTAATTGAAAACTTGTACTGCTGAGAGAGTGTAAATCATGGAAGCAGATCTCTTCCTGGGGTTTTGTTTTGTTTTGTTTTTTTTTCCAATCTGCAGTTTTAGATTTATAGCAAACCACTGAAAATACTGAAATGGTACTAGAAATACTTTTTTTTTTAAAGCAGAAATCTTGCAGATTGTTTTGATTTTGTTTTGTTTTTTTCCTAGTTTATTCATCCAAAGAATGTGATGAAAACCATCTTACTGGTGCTGTGTATTATCAAGAAAAGCATGCAGCATGATAGAGTACTTTTGCTTTAACTTTCAGCTTTTTGTTTTGAAATGCGAGTCACCCTCTCACTAAGGATGGATCTCTTCAATGGAATAACTTGCCTTTTACTTGCGCGTAACCAGGACTCCAAGTAGGAATTTCTGGGACTGAAGTCAAAGGGACAGTTCCCACTGGCACTGACGGGTGGTGGACTCCAACCCAGGCATTATGCTAGATCACATGAATACCTCAGAATCAAAGACTGAAATGTGTGCTAGTGAGAAGCACGCTTTGACAACAAAAGATGCATTGGAGAATGTGTGCTTACAAGATAGTACCAAAACTGAAAAAGCAGTAAATTAATAATGTTTCATTTTACTGGATAGCTGCATATTTAAATCTGGTTTATTTGCAGTGGGTTTTCACTGTATTGTATTCTGGGGATGATTTGACGAGGTTGTTTTTTTTTTTTATTTCTTAACATAAGATTTCTACCTTGTTTTTATTTTATTAAGTGATTTATTAACATGATGAAAATTATAATCCTCATCCTAACATCAAGCCTGAAAAATGTAAGCAGTCCAAGTGAAGTCAATAATTCATGTGGAAGAAAAGCTGTCTGTATGCTTTAGAGTGTTCAGGTCTTAAATTTTTTGCATGATTTCTTCTCAATAGTGAGAATGCATATAACTTGACAATTGGCTCACTCTCATGCTACATGGTAGAGAAATGCATGTCTTTCAGATCTTCAAAACTGATATACTGGGAGAGGAAATTATACCTGATGACTATTTCACATTTTCATTTGAAAACAAAATAAAATAGTCACATATAGTCCTAGAGGAAAATGATTTTACATGGATAAATATAGTTGATTTTCAAATTCTTAGAGAAGTGAAAATAATTATTTTTTAATAATTTCCCTAGAGGTTAACATTCACACATCATTTATTTTTCCAATGTAATACTGTGCAGAGGTAAAAAGAAGTTGATTGGCAGCGTTTTATCTTGACCTTTGCTTTTTTTTGCTGGATTGCTGAGTTTACACTTAGCTGTGTGTTTCTACTACTTACTGTTTTGAAACATTTTTGATTGTATATGTATTTGCCTTAGGCCTTTACAATCACATCTTTTGCGTCCTTACATCTAAATTTAAAATTACTCTAATAAATTAATTTCCATACACTCCAATACTTGATAGCATTTCAACTTTCAGCAGTTTTTCCGTTGTTTTTAAAAGGGTTTTAGATTAGGACATTAAAGACTTTTTTTCAGATCAAGCTACTTCAGTATTAACTTACTCGGTTCCATCTTCCTGTTTTTTTTTTTTTCCTTGCTATAGAAGTTCAGCTGCAACTATTGATTACATACTTTTCTTAAACTAAACTTAAAGGTCTATACTTTTATGGTAGAGCTGAGAAGCAACATACTAACACCAATATGACCTCCACAAAGAAAATGAAGCTTTTTCTTAATGGTCCCTAATTTTTCGGTAGTATAGAATTTATAGATTGACATAGTACTAAAGGCAAGAGTGACCTTTAACCTATATTGCCAATCACATGGCCACCAGAAATCCTTCAGGAAAATATTAGATAAGCAGCTGCTTGAATTAATGGAGGTATAGTCTTGAAACAGGGAGTTGGAAATTATGATCTCTAAGGGCCTCTTAGAGCATTATTTTTTAATTTAACTCTATCTAACCGTCAAATGCCTACAATACATGTATTGACAATTTAAAAATTATGCTTTCAAGATTGAATTAGTTTATCATTTCAAGAAATTACATGACTATAGGTCACAATAATAAGGAACAACTTTAATAGAAGTCAAAAAGCAGTGTTAGACAAAGGTGGATAAAATGCGGGTATATTTTTCTAAAAAGGCTATAAAGCTGAGCGAAATGATTCCTTCGAACAGTAGTACTATTCAGATGGAGAATAAAATGATGTTCAGTTCTTTTATCCTTTGACTGAATGTTAAAAATGCACTGGGTAAGCAACACAATTCAATTTTAGCAATATTGTGTGTGGAGACAAAAAATATTTCGGCTTGCTGTAATTGCTGTTTGGGGTTATTTTGGTTTTGTTTTTATTTTGTTTTGGTTTTGGTTTTGTGTCACAAGGATTTGAATGACTGAGAAAGTAGTCTACTAAGAGTTGCTATAAAAATTTTTACAGTGAGCTGTCTGAGAATAGACAGCATATTAACTGAATAACAATAAGAAAAGACTTCATAATTTCTACAAATTCTTTTTGTTCCACTTATATTAGCTTTGCCAGAGGAAAAAATCAGAGGCACATAACTAAATAATTGAGAATTCACTATATGGAAATAAAGTTTGTGTATCTGAGCATGGAAAAGTTTATATAATTTCAATAATAATAATAGCAGAAACAAAGATATCAGTATAAATGTAGAATATACACTTATACAGTGTAGCATATACCAGAAGTAGTGCTATAGCTTATGGCTTGATAGGAATGCTTGATAAATTTTATATAGATTGCAAATTATATCTCTGCAAGGCTGCAGTCCATGAAATGACTGCAATAGAAATAGCAGTAGAGAAATTACAGTTGGAAGATAACTCAGCACATTTAAATCGATATTGCTGAAAAATATAGCGTTATTGACAGATAATTATAAATGTTACTGAAAGTACAACTGGAAGGGAAATTCTGCAATTACTTCTGGAGGATTTATGTTAGGAATAAACAGCTGTCAAGTGGATCAGACTATAAAACTTGAAGGATGTCACACCCCAAGACAGAACACAAATGCATCCTGAAAAGATTAGAAAATATTAAAATAGAAGGATGTTATCTCTGACACCTTTTCAAGGCTTGGGGTGATCCTTTAAAGTCATTCCACTCTTTTTCCTTTGACATTTCTATTGATCTATAGATATGTTCTGAAAGAATCCAAGCCTTTTTCTTCATTATCTTTCTTGCGGAGTCTGGTGGGTTTGTTCAGGCATAAGGATAGTTCATCATGTTTAATTCAGGAGTGTACAGTATTCAGTCTAGCTTCTGTGGTTGCTCACATAGTTCCTTGTTTAGATTCTGTGACCTTCAGCAATGCCTTGGTAACCCAAACACTTACACTTCCTTTTTTTTTCTTTTTGGCATTTCTGATTCTGGGGAAATAAGTAGCATGGTAGAATCCATACATTTCATACTCCCAGAGCTTTTATTAACTACAATAAGCATAGACAAGCCACATTCTCTCACAACAAATGTATGTTGATCAAGATCCCTTAAAGCATTATCTTCCTCTGCTCTCTCTCCTCACAGCACAAAGTATTTCCTACAATTTCTTTGTTCTAACACTTATTTTCATTATTCCTCAAGTTCAACACCTTTGAAGTCTTAGAGAGCCACATCTTGCAGGACAGCTTGTATGTTTTACTGTCCATCAAGTGGACATTCATGCTCTTGTTTGCAACATAAGGTATGTAGTGGATCTCGGATTAAATGCCTTTAAGGAGTGTAGATTCTAACTGAAACTACACTGGGAATTACTCTTTTCCCACATGGAAGAAAAAAGATATGGAGTTATGGCCAATTTTAATGAAAAAAGTTTGAGTTCATGCAGTGCTTTGAAACGAGTGAATTTTTTTTGAGTTGGATGCACGGAGATAAATCTTCAGTAGTGTGTTGGCTTCCTGTGCCAAACTTAATATGAAGGAATTTCTAATTTTCCGAAGATAAATGTCTTATCATTCACCTTTTCACCTTATAATGCAACTTCAATTTTTAAAAACAAAAGATAACTACAAACACAATCTTGATCTCTGTATTAAATGTTATGTGTAGCAATTTAATTTTTAAATCATCTAACGATAATCCTTCCTGGACATCACTGCACCTTGTAAGACCAAATCACATAGCAGTTGAAATGCCAGATGAACTTCCAGACAGACAAATGTAAAGTGACGGACATGAGGAAAAACCATCCTAGCTTCACATATAAAATGGTGGGCTGATCCTACCTATGCAGGAGCTGGACCTTGGTTTATGAAACATCTCTGCAAAACTTCAGGTCTATACAGGCCATAAAAGAAAATTGTTAGGAATTACTTGAAAAGCAATATGAAATAAAATAGGGAAATCATTCTAATCCTGTGATCTCAGAAAAGATGCATTGGTACTAGAAAATATTCAGAGAATCGTTGACCCAAAACGGGTGCTAGCTTTGTGGAATTACCACCTACCATCCATCTCTGCACAAGATATGCAATAAAACAAGTATCTTGACTTTGAGTGTGGATTGACTCATTGCATACTGGCTGAAAGACCCTATTTTTGGGACAACTGAAGGGTAACAAGAATTACCAAAGCGTAGAACAGCTTATTTACAAGGAACAACCAAATAAGGTAGGATTTTTCAGTCTGGAAAAAAAAAAAAAAACCCACCAAAACAAAAAACAAGGCAGTTTTGTATGAGTTATGGCAGAGGTTGCAAAATCACTGGCAGCATAAATTCATCAGGACTTCTAACAAAAGACAAGGCTAGAGGAACCAAGTTCAAAACAAGCAAAATTATTCAGACAGCAGCTAAGTTTTCTGTGAATCTCCTCACTATAGGGTGTTGTCAATACAGAAACTTGACATTGCTTTAAATGGATCCTGGACTAATATTGTAAAGGAAATCTACTGAGAATTACCAAACAGAAAAAACAAAGGAATTCTCTGACCTGAAAGTAACCAGTTACTAGGAAAGTGTGTGGAGGCAGTCTCATACGTGGTTGCTATGTTCTTACTAATCCCCAGGGGCGTTGATGGTTCAGGTACTTTGAACAAATAACAACGCTGGTTGCAGTTGTTCTCATGTAAAGGCCAAGGTCCCGTTTCCAAAGATGCTGAAGGCTTCCAGACTTGCTGGTACTGGTGAAAATCCCTCAGTACATCTTTAAGTGAGTCTGGTGTTATCTTTTTGTTCGTATTTCTTTAGATGGCATTGCTATGAATACACGGCAACTGCAATGTATCTCCTCGAAGAAATTGATCATTCCTAGCAGAATGGGGGAGTTTTGTAAAACAGAACTTCTTTTTCAGACGAAGCATATGATGATACCTATAAGCAGTAATACAGTGTTGTCTTTAAAAAGAGGAGGGAAAATTAAGAAATGTATGAGCTAGATAATTCAGCAGTTCACTAAGTGCTTCAAGACAGTTATATCCCTGTGGCTCATTTGTTCACATAGAAATATAAACCAGGACATATTTTAATTTTGCAACCTTCAGACACAGAATATAACTAAGGATATTTTTGATTGACAAAAAAAAATCTGTCTTCAATTTAATACCTGAATTGCTGAGACCATCCCTCCCACTGAAAAATATTTATTTTTACAAAATGTCTAGTGATTTATATATAGCAACTAATTTGTTAAAAAAGCTTTCATTGTATTTCTCTTTCTACCCTTCTCACATAATCCAATGTTTTATATAGTAGCTGTCAGAATTTGTAGATTACAAATGCAAGGATTTTCACAGAAAAGCCTTGATCTTGTCATAGTAATCACCATCCCCACTTTACTGACTATCCTGTCAGTTTTCATGAATAAAGAAGACAAATTCTGTGGAAATAGCCATGTTTTCAGCATATCATTAGCAAGTTTCAGGAGAAAATTACATAATGCCACTAACACAAAGCACATAAGGAGCCCTTAAAAACAGACTTTTATTGAATTAGTGAAAAGGCAATGATGTTAAGGAAGCCAAGCAATTAGTACCTCATGCCTTATGTTCCACCTGACAGTATAAATGGTTTCTATTTCTGGATGGAGCAGGAAATCTTATTTTGCCCTCCAAATCCATGTGAATCCAATTTCCAGAAATTTAATACTCATATTCTAAAAAGATACATAGGGCTCTTTTAGGGTTAATGCTCAAATAAAATAAAAGTTCAAAGCTTTCTAATTCATAAGAGACAATATAATAGGATATAAATCTTCAGGGAATTCTCTCATTTCTAACTACACAAAAACCTCTTGGTCTAGGTAGCACAGCTGTAATTCTGCCATGTAGCTCTGTAGCTGATCAGTTCCTCAATTTCAGGAAAAAAAATGTTAGCGTCAGCGGGCAGAATGATATTGATTGGGTGGACCAAGCCAAAAAGGGGAAAATGGAAAACCTGTAGAATCTGTTCTGCTTGTTTAGTAGAGTGACAGACTCAAGCACCTTCATAATTTTTCATTAATCCAACGATCAGTTTATAGAAAGGGCAAAATGGAAATGTGCTCACACTCTGAAAACAAGGCTGGAAAATTACTCCGGGAGCATAAATAAGGATCACTAATGGCATAGCTGTTGGCACATAATGCTAAAGGACAAAAGGAACCCTTGTGATTTGGCTAGTCAAAATTAGGGTATAGACAGAATTAATGGCAGATGCAGAGTCCGAAAGATTCCTCATGAAAGGTGGCACACAGGAGGCTTTTGTATTGAAATGGAGAGAGCCCTTGATGTGTGCAAGAGATCTGGATTACAGAGATTATAGAATATGTGATCTCCTAATAAGTAACAGGATAGTCTTGATTATGTTATATGACATTGAAAGAAAAATTGGCTTCAGGAAAGAGCTGCAGTGACTCAGCAAGCTACTTAGGGAGTGCCCTCATCTGAGTACAGCTCTGCTCCCCTACATACTTTCCATTTAAATGATCTCCTGCTATATTTGGTGACTTTTGACCATATTCAACACAACAGCACAGAAATTAACTTGGAGCTATTACGAGACATTTTGTCTCATCTCTCAGATTGAGAGAGCTTCATGGAAGCAGACAGAATACAGACCAGGGTGTGCTTTCCTTTGGAAAACACTGAAGGCCATCATTTGACACGTGGGAAAGAGCAACAGCTCTGAGAGATGATGAGAGGGAGGCAGAAGTGTCTACAGATTAAAAAAAATGTTTATTCTGCATTTTTACCAGCTGCTTCCAATAAACCTTCCTTTTCTTTCTTTGTTGTTCCCATAACCTATTCTGGAAATTATTAGGGGGCAGAGCGGGTGAGTCAGCTGCTGAGGAACAGCAGTTAGAACAATGGTTGGAAAATGTGAATTTTGTTCTGTGGAAGACTTGCCCTATTAATACTCTTTGTGCACTAGGAACCAGTGCTTTGTGACTAATTCACTATTGATTTTCTAAGGTAGAATCCAAACAATTAAAAAACTAGAGAAGAGGGCTTGAGGGCAAGGTATTGGGGGTGAGAAGGGTAAAGATACAATTCACGCAAAGGATTATTCATTTCTCCTCTTCAATGGAAAGGATTAGGAGGAACTACAAATACTGGTGCAGTCAGATTGTGAATCGTTTAGCAGCTGGCATAAAAAACAAGTACAATTTATAATGTAGTTTGTGATATATTAGCAAATGCCACATTTTAAAACCCTGGAACTTGACTAATTGATGTTATAAAAGGAAGTGGAAATATTGCAGAATAGGTTGAAACACATTAAAAGTTTATTTGTACTCCCAGACCGTTACATTAAGAGAGGAAAATAAACCCAAAGATGCAGTGCCTGAAAAATATTGAAAATGTTTACATCATAGTGGTATCTCTTTTGGTTTTTTCTAATTCTATTTGCAGAGGTATGGAGACATTTCCAAAATATACTGAAAAAAGAAAATAGGGTAAAAAGAATATAAGGAAGTTTATACTGCTGAAAAAAAGTTACTTTGAAAAAACTTCTCTGTATTAATAAAAGAAAGTCCATTTTTAAAAGTCTGTATCAGCTTTAAATTAATTACACTTGGAATCATAGAACTAAAATACATTCATTTCTAAATATTTTAACACAAAGCTTTAGTTTTATTTTCAGCAGTTACTGGGGAGCTTAGCTTTGGAAGTGCTTATGGGATAGAAAACCTTTTCAAATACCTCTTTAAAAGTTTTGCAGAAATCTTTCTATCCATTTTTCTTTTCCCTAAACTTCAAGCTTTGATGATCACTTTTACCTAAAAGAAGAAAATATATTAACTTCTGTTCAACCTCTTCGATAAATGACAAAGTGATTACCATTGGTTGAAGCAGGTCTATGATTAAATGCTTAAAATAAACAAAATCCTCTCTGTACCTGAAGCAGCATTAGATCAACAATCAGGTCACTTATCACTATCTCAGTCTTGAGAGTTCTAGCATTTTGCCTAAGTGCCTGAATTTCTCTACCTCATCATGGGGTTCTCATGCATGTGGCCTTTTCAGTCCTTTAACTTGACATGACTCAGAATGTTTTCATACGGTTGAACTAAGGCTAATTCCGCAGCTGTACTGAAATAGACTTTGATGCAGTTGAGGCATGGCACCAGAGAAGATCTGCTTCTCCTCTTTCTGCTTCTTTTGTGCAACTCTGATTTCCACCAGTTTTTAAAAGCTCATTGTTGTCCTTTAGTCTGGAAGGGATCAGACTGAGCACAGTACTTTTTCACATCTCTCCCTCATGTCAGTGTACTCCCCCCAGGTTATAGGGAGTCTAATCTTAAGAAAAATTGAGAACAGCAAACTGCTGAGAAGTTGGCTCAACCAACAACTTCGGGATTATGGAGAGAATGCATTATAACATTTGTATGTGGGTCAGATGACAGAAACAGCCAAAGTCTGGTTTTACATTTTTATTTGAAGTCATGACATTCTGGCAGCTGCTTCATTTTGTATGATGTATGAGCATTCTCATGGGATTCTCAAACTGGGAGTGCTTTTTGCCATCATGAGCAATGACAGCACTACACCAGCAATCACATGAGTTCCTACTTCTTCACTGAGTGCCATTCATACACCGCAGAGGGCAAGTTCCATCTTTCTCTTGTATGGTGTTAACAAATCCAGATTCCTTGCTGTGCCCTCTATATTCAGAAGAAAACTTTAAAAGGCTCCCTGCAGTCCTGAAGTTTTGGAACCTGCAACCGTACCTCAACCACAACGTGTAGCGTGTACTGCTAAGTCCAGCCGGGAAAGGCTTCACGAACAGTGTGTGCCGCCAAACTGCATGACCTTTAGAACAAATGAAAAGTACCCAGTGCTGTTTGTTTTCTCTGTTTGTAGGCAGACATTTGCAGCTGCTAGGAACAGATTCCCTCCATTGCCACTCCACCTTGGCAAAGTGTTGCCTCATGACTCTCTAGTTTACTATGTTGCAGTAATTTTTGTATCACATGCTGGGAACTTGGTCTAGAACAACAGCCTACAGCTAAAGCTTAAACACACAGAATTTGGATGATCCATGAGAAAGCATTAATTTACTGCAGCACCTTCTATTATTGCCTATCTAGCTCCATTTTTAGGTGTTGAGATCTTCCTAGGTACGTGGATTAAGTTCCGTGATCCTGAATAACACAAATTTGAAAGGACTGTGATCAAGATACCACAATGAGAGCAATCATTCTAAATGAGCTTGACTGGCTCAAGTCATATGACAGCGAAAAAGACCAATATATAGAACTGAATATGAGTTTAAAACATTGGATGGAAGGAGGAATCATATGATTATTTCTTCCATGTGTAGAAAAGAACAAAGATCTTAATAAACTGGAAGAGATGTTAAGTTTTTAAGGGAAATCTGAACTGTAATACTTAAGTCAGAAGGTATGCCTGTGAGGATTTTTAGTGCAAGTTCTTAATTTACTAGTATTTAGTAATTAAATATTTTAATATGGCATAAAGGATTAAGTTCATTAGAAAAAAAACCCACTGCATAAATGAAATTGTGTAGGCTTCTGGAAATCTGTTTAATTCTTCTGTTGAAGTCTCTGTGCAAAATAATTAATTTTAAAATGAAAGTTGAAATTTGACAGGGAGTGAAATATCTTGTCAACTTTACAATAACATACTTTATAAAAATGAAAAGCTTTGGAAAGTTAAGGGGCATTGGTATCTGGCAAGCTCTGTTATTTTGCTGTGTGTGCGGGAAATTTCAAAGGATTCCATAACTGCAGTAATGCTTAGTCTAGGATTAAACACTGGAAGTTTTTTCTCCTTCACTTGGAACAGCATTCATGCATGTACATTGCAAGATACATCACATTATGAAGTTGAGGCCACAGCATTCCTTTCCTATTTTATATACTTGACATACGGCATGGTATGTCTGTGTTGTTCTTTATGATTCAGAGTATAAACACATTTTACATGTAGCAATTATCCACTTTCTTCATCACTGCAGCCTGACTGTAGTTATAACCACACCAAGCAGATGCACTTTTAGTTTAAAATTCTGTGATGTGTAAGACATCTTTCCCTTCTGCCTTATGTTCTTCACATAAATCCTAGAACTGCAGGTTATTAAGTGATCTGTTGAGTTGAAGTAAAGGCCAATGGATTGTTTGGGTTTTTTTTGAAGTTGGAAAACATAACTGAACTGGAAAAATACCTTTCAGCTTTTACATAAAAAAAAAAAGTCTCCACTTGTTGTTAGGTTGCAACAATCAGATTAGAAAGGCTGGGAAAAGCAATTGTCAGTATTTTTTAGTGAGAATGTCTCCATTTCTGATCACAGTTGATAGAAAACTTGAAGATAGATTCTACAGAACAAACCTGGAAATCAAGGTAACGCAAGACTTACTTTTTTACTTTTGTATCTGCTTAGTTGCTTGTAAGAGTGGAATGTTTCAAATGTCTGACAGGAACCTGCAACAGTAATTGGAACTAAGTATACGCTCACTCCTCTTCCCTACAGAGGGGAAACTTTTAATGCAAAACAGCACAAATGTCTCTGCCTTGTCCCAGGACTGCATCCCGTAGGATGCTAGCTAAGATCAGGTGAATTCCTGAAACAAAGTTAGATGTTCTGAAAGTGAATCCTCCTGCCCTTACACATTTCTGCTGATGAATGACAGTGCCATTAGTGAGATTTGCCTTATATACCAGCACACCACAATGTACTTAGCATGAATACAGGACAATAATCAATGGGCTTCAGTTACAAGTTCACAGACATCAACAAAATCTTTCTCAATGGGAGCAACAGCACAGATTGCCTGTGGAGGTTTTTTGGCAAGTAATGAAATCTCTACTGAGGCTAGGAAATGTACAGCTGAGGAAGAGAAGACTGACTTCCTAAAGTCTCTGGCAGCTGTATTGGTTTTAGTTCTTTGCTCTACAAGCATTTCTAGAAGGTTTTGGAAAGACGTAAACTTTCACTGAAATTTATTTGGGCAAGCAATACCTGATCTGTCTGAAGCTCCAACACTTATCCTTTGCATCCTCTCTCCTCCCTATTTGTACTGACTGTAAACCAAGTTGTTAAAAAACTTTCAAAGCTGTCTTTAAGTTTTCGAATGAAAAGAAATCCTTTTACTTAAAACCTTAGATGCTCAGTGGGCTGAATATGACTCTCTCCTTGTCAGAGAAGAAATGGGCCTAAATGTTCTATTTTGCACAAAGTTGGCACAAAGTCTATTATATAGCATATATTAGTCTATTTTTTAACATTCACATGGTAGTTCTTGCAGCCATCAAGCGAGGCTGCGGTTCCGATCTCCCCGTTTCCTGCACGGATGCGCAGGGAATGCAGGAGGCCTGAGTAAAGCTCGCAGCGTGTCGCCTTACCCACCCGTAACGACAGTGCCAAACGAGCAGCGTTACCCCCCATCATATGCGGGGACTTCGAGGCGGGGAACAGCACTTTTGCAACCACCGTCGTGGGCAGTTCGACGTCGGAGGATACTGGCATTTGGGGGGCTGGTGCCCAGTAGAGGATTAAGGAGGGCTCGATTTCCAGGCGCGCCGCGGGGACTTCGAGGCGGGGAACAGCACTTTTGCAACCACCGTCGTGGGCAGTTCGACGTCGGAGGATACTGGCATTTGGGGGGCTGGTGCCCAGTAGAGGATTAAGGAGGGCTCGATTTCCAGGCGCGAACCCAGCCGTTCCCAATTTAAGCGCTACTTTTGCCCCAACTAAAGAAAGCGGCAGAGCGCATGAGCTCACGGCGGCTTCAGGCGAGGGAGGAGAGAAGCAGAGGCGGAGGGCACAGCTCGCCGCTGCCTCCTTTAAACCGGATCTCTAAGTTTTGAGGGGAAGCGGCGGGACTGTCGCGACCGGGGATCGGCAGTCAGGCGCCTCTCGGTGCCCAAAGCGCACCAAACCGCCGTCCCCCAGCCCTACCCCTTCG
>NW_010418452.1:0-233 GCF_000710305.1 Buceros rhinoceros silvestris | reverse complement strand
GAAGGGGGTTATTTATTTCTTTTTAATTTATTTTGTCATATTTTTGTAAAACCTGCAGAAATGCAATAAAAATATATTTCAACAAGCCCGGGGCGTGGGACGAGTTCTTGCTGAGGGGACGAGGCCCAGGTCTGCCTGTCCCCTGGGGAGGGAGGGAGGGGACATCGGGGACACTGCCACCCCTCAGGATCCTCTACAGCTCCCAGACAGGGACGCCGAGCTCCGCAGCAGCA
>NW_010418451.1:25844-33175 GCF_000710305.1 Buceros rhinoceros silvestris | reverse complement strand
GCTCTATTAAAAAAAAATTATATTATATTATATAGAATATTAGTCTGAAGTTTATAACAATTAAAAAACAGGTAAGACGTTTAAATTAAGTACAAGAACTGGTATATTTTTTGATTAATAACTCTGGAAAATGATGACACAATAGATTAATGCTACTTCACTTTTAATAGGTTTGGTAACATCTTGGTACAAGATCAAGTATCAGAAGTGGGAAAAAAATGCGGATCGTTCTTACAGTAGTGGTCCAAGGTTGTGCACATCAGTGGAATGTGTTAAATAATGGAACATTCTTAAGAGGAAGAGAAGCCTTTCTGTCATCTATGGTCAGAGAAAATAATCTAGAAATATCTGTGGCAGAGGGAGGACAGTATAAGGTTATACTATCATACACCTGCAATCCCCAGTAGCAGCCAGGACAGTTGTTGTTACAGTACAAGCCATAAGTACTTGATTTTTCAATTGTTTTAAATGTATGTAATAGTGGGAATAGCTCTCAAAACCTGATTCCACATGTACCCAAGTGCAGTAGGCAAAAATGCGTATGTTGTTATAATGATTTTAAAATAAAAAAAATGATAGTATGCAATAGGACGAGTTGGGTTTGGTTTGTTTGGGGTTTTTTTTTCCTCTTTGCCATTTTAACACTACGTTGCAATAAGGTATTTAAAAATGTTGTGTCTCCACAGGTCTCTCAGTCCATAGCTGGGCTACTGGAGGGTTTCTTATTATAAAATGAAATACAGGAGGAAAAACATAGGCGTGCAATAAGTTGCCATAAACTTACTGATTTCATACGGTTTATTACCTTAAGCTGTATGAAATGAAAGAAGGTGAATTTATCTTCCACAAGGATTTTAAACTTTGAATGAGAAAAAAAAAAAAAAAGAACAATTAAGGCATGAAGTTCTCCCTTTTTTTCTGAAAAACTTAATTTGCATCTTAGCACGTAATCTCTAAGAAAGAAAAGTCCAAGTGAAATATTTCAAAGGTGCTTGTACACCAAAGCAGAAGGCTAATTCTGGCAATTTTTAGACTTTCAATATTTTTCATAGTCTGCTAAAGTACAATTCTGACTTTTTTTTTTTTTTGTGCTCATAATTGATGCTGTTGGGGCTTCAAAACCTGTTGTAGATTTCCTTCTTTTACTATACTCAAAATTATGATGGAATTGCAGCCAAGTTTATTCTCTGCAGGGGGTTTTTCTTTGTAAGGTGCAGTTGCAATTTAACCACCAGCATTTGATCGATCTCAAATACTACAAAACCCTTCTAAGTCTTACTAAGACAGCTAGAACTACAGCAACTCTGAGGCTGTAAATTCAAGACAGCAGTTTTGTGACTCACCTTAAAACAAAACAAAAAACATTATCAGCTGACAAAATTTAGATTTATTGATCCTGGAATTTGATTTTCCAATGCACTGAAGACATTCGGCACTTGGAGACCAAGCACTCATTTCTGGTCACTCTTTGTCCACCCAAGCCTCATGTTCACAGGGCAGTGGAGCATGATCTCAGTCTGCAACAGAATCTGGGAGTCTGGGCAAACTTCATGTGCCTGTGCAAGTTGGAATCATATTTGTTTGCACTCCCATGATGTTGCTTTAAAGCTTGAAAAATGTAGTGTGTTCGCAAGAAGTAAACCAGCATTTTTATTTCTTTTATGTACTCATGGCGCTACAGATAGTAAGAAAGGAGCTTTTTAGGACACATATTTTTTGTTAAGGGGAAGATGGGGAAAAATGAAAAAAAAAACCCCCAAACCCCTAAACTATAATTGCCATAATAAGACTCTGCCAGAGAGAACAGTGAAGCTCTACAGGTCTAAGATGTCCACATCAATAAGAAAATCATCCAAAATTATATTAGGGTGAAATAAAAGAGCCTAGAACATGGCTAGGCCATGCTTCAGAGCATAAACTGTACTACAAACATCTTTGCATTAGGAAAACATGTCATCATAGCATGCCATAACAATTCTTTCCTGGAGCAACAGATTATGGCCACTGTCAAATTAGATCAGAGGGACGTTGGTCCCATGTTGCATGTCTGACATTCCTGAGTTCCAAAAAAA
The DNA here is from genome assembly GCF_000710305.1 of Buceros rhinoceros silvestris. Lineage (NCBI taxonomy): Eukaryota > Metazoa > Chordata > Aves > Bucerotiformes > Bucerotidae > Buceros > Buceros rhinoceros. The sequence continues at coordinate 31,103 of NW_010418451.1, read as the reverse complement.
CCTATCCTTTAGCATTTGGTTCGTAACATCTGCACTGAAAAATTTGTTTCTTTCCTGAACATTTTGCCCACGTTCCATGTCACAGAACCAGTACAAAAAAAAAAAAAAAAAAAAAAAAAAAAAAAAAAAAAAAAAAAAAAAGAAAAAAGAAAAAAACACCCCAAAAAACCCCCAAAACCCAAAACAACCCCCAGTATGGTTTTGTATATCAGGAATATATAACACCGGATACGCTTTAAAACAACAGACTAAAGGCTGACAGTAAAACCTTAGCTTTGCCATCTTCTGTCTTGAATGCTTCTCATGAAATGCTAAATATACCATACAAAAAAATAACTGCAATTAAAGGAAGTGGAGCAAGGAGCTTCCATTGTAGAAAGTTAATGTAAAGCTGACGAGCCAGTTAATGTTTACGAGGGCTCAGAAAAAGAGAAGGAGAGTCCCCAGCAGAAAAGGAACTGCCTAAAGGGTAGTAATTGGAAAAAATCCCCAAATCAGGAAGGAAACTAAAGGAGCACAAATACAGATTAAGATGATGAATCAAATAGAATACAACAGGGAGAAAGAGGAAAAAGTAATCAAGAATCAAATTCTGTTCATTAATGTTGTAAAATATATAATAAAGAATACACGCTAAAAAATACTACATGACACCAAGACAGGAAAGGTTATAAGCACAGCATCAGAATAAAAAATTACCTTATAAAAGTCATGATGGAATTAATCATATTATATTTGGGAAAAAGAAATAAAATGCAAAAGTTTAAGAATTGGAGGAATAGCTTATTAGGCATATGATTTTAAATTTTTTATTGCTATTTGGATTTTTAAATGTTGAAAAGAAGCCTATTAAATTTCAAGTCTTATTGAGAGTGAGCAATTTTATCGCATTTCCATTCTGAACAATTCAAAAAAGTATTCTCTTTTGAAAGAAATGAACAAATCAGGGTAATAAGTTTCCTTGTTCATGCAGAAAGGAACCTGCTTTATGGAAAATTTCATGAGCAAGTCTAATTCTCCTGTTCACATGTATCTCACAAAGATTTCACTGAAATACAGAATGTTAAAAAAAAGTTCTTAGTGACTACAAAGGAGATCTAATATAATATATTTATTTCTTACAGATAGATCAAAATCCAGCAAAACGTTCCTCAGATAGCAGTGCCAAAAAACTACTCATTTTCTTAATTTGAAAAAATCATTATTGTTAAAACAGTAGCAGCTTGGCCAGTGATAACCACTTGAAAGTATTATGATGTCCTTCATTCCGTTAATCACATACTTAAGACCTATCACAGAAAAAAAGATCAGTTTTCAAGAGAACCTTTCTATGGAAAGAAACTACTTAGAAAAGGATATTAAATATTCACTGTTCTTTAAATAAAACCTTTAAACAATGTTTCTCAGGAAAAAAAAAAAACACATGAAAAAAACCACAAACCAAAAAACCCCAAACCAGTATTACACAAACAGCTGCAAAGTTCCTGATAAACTGATATACATTGAAGTAAATTCAGGTTCTCTTTTTAGAAAGCCAGGGGACATCAATCTATGGGGTCCATATTAAGTGTTTTGTATTTAGTTTGGCCTTTCAGGTCTTATAAATCGTATATAAAATACAATATAATGTATAAAATACTTAGGGAAAGTGATATATTAGATTCAATCTCCAAATTAGAGGCTCTGAACTTTGCAAAGACTTTCATTTATCACATAGATGCTGATTTTTCCACTGTGTTCAAAGGCTTTGTACTATTAAAGATACTATGACTTCATTAATTTAAATGAATGAAGGAATGTGATAAACAAAGTGAAATTGATCATATTGTATTGGTAAAATAAAATCATAGCAAAACAAAATCAGAAGCAGAAGTATAAATTCGCTTGAATACTAATTCTTCAGTTATCTGAGGACCTAGGTTATAGCAAACTGTTTTACTAATTACAACAATACAATTGTTGACCTAAAACAATCCCAATAAGTACACAGAGGATAAAAATGTCCAGTTGACCTTGTTCTTTAATTTGTCCTTCATTGTGTTATTTACATAGGTGTGCTTTTGGTATTTGACATGCCAGAATTGGATATCTGCTTACAAAAAGATACAGAAATATGTTTTTCTGTTTACTGTAGGTGTGAAAATACAGGTAATACTTGTTTTTAAATGTATAACTGATGCAACTGTGTTCACTGAGCTATATTTTGTAGGCAAAACATACCAGGGACCTGACACTTTTTAGAGAAATAAATCTTCAAAGTACATTCTAGCTACTGAATGCATGACGATAGTAATCTATGTATGACATCCAAGAGTGAAAGTATAATAAACCTTAAATTCATAGGAAAAAAAGAAAAAGATAGAAGGGGATGATAGGTAACCAAGATTCCCTCCATTTCCTATCTTCCACTTACCCCTACGCTTCAAGGTCAGTTGCTTTTTCTGGGAGGTGCATTCATGAAGGGTCAGTTTGAGTTGTAGTTCTTGCAGTAACTGGGGCTCTTTTGTTCCTTAAGTAATATATGCTTGTATAAAAGCTACATAAAATCTAGTCATTGACTCTTTCAGATTGTAATTTCCAATATAACAATGTATGAATCGTCAGGAATAAAGAATAAGGCCTGGAATGTATTCCTGTGAAAGGAAAAAGAAAAAGTTTAATGTATTGAAATCTTGTAGAAAGATTTTTGAATATGAAAAGCTGCAAGTTTCCAGGGAAGTGACAACTCAGACTAAAGTAATTCTGAAACTTCTGGTCAAATCTTTCACTGAATAAAACATGAGACAGGATATTATTCAGTTCAGTACTATGTTCACACTATCACAACATTTTAGTGAATGGGATAAATAGATATTTAAGCATCTATCTGGAATATTTAGAGGAAAAAAACCTACATTGCATTATCATGGGGAAGATAATCTAAGTGTCATCAGTGAAAGGTCTTATGCAGTATTAAGAGTTTGTTGTAATTATGAAAGCCTGATATGAGATTCAAGTAATAAGCAACTAAAAGAGGATAATGTAATTATTGCTAATCAGCATGGGTATATAGAAAATAGATCTTGTCAAATTAAGTTGGTATCATTTTTACTAAATTACAAATTCAGCTGATAAAAATCATCAAGACACTTACTAATGGAATTAATGTCTGAGTAACAAGTAGATCTCAACATGCAATGTAAACAGGAAATACCACCAAACAGCTATTTTTTTCTTTTTATCACACTTTGCTGGGACTGATTTTACATTTATTTATGTTTGGATAGGATTGAGGACAAAAATAATTCAGTCAATGCTGATTAATTCAGTTGCTGACTCAATGAGTGATCAGGGAAGGTAGGTTCAATCAATGAAGGAAAAGTTCAATAAGGTAATATGTGCATTTGGGAACAGAGGATGGAGGCCGGTATGAAAGAAAGCATGTGACACTCCCCAGGCAGGACTCAGATAAAGGAGACACAAAGTAGTCTCTTATCCTTTGCCATCAGCCTGAACATCTGAATATTTCCCCAGAGACCTCGACTCATGGTGCACAAGAGCAGTTCACAGAAACGCACCTGGTTGCTAGTCCCAATGATAGTAACAGAAGTGAATGTAATGGTTACTGCTGCTGGTGACCCACCAGCACTGCTGAGCAGTTCCATGGGGCTGAGAGGCTGGCGACATGCAGTTGTAATGCTCCCACATGCCACTGCAGAAGCTGCTATGGAAAAAAAATCTCATCTGTTTGTCTTAAAGGATGGAGATTAGTGGAGCAGCTAAAAAGGTGCTTATATAGCTCTTCAATTTAATTCACTACAGATGAACACAGAAATTCAGAGAAAAAGCCAAACACCTTTACAAGTGAGGATAGTTAACTACTGGAACAAGTACTGGGAGAACACTGCAGGGCAGTATCATAGTGGGTTCTGAATGTGGCGTATACACAGGGTCAATATCAATACAGGCTGGGAATGATGTGATCAAAAGCAGCCTTGAGGAGAAAGATTTGGTGGTACCAATAGACGAATGGCTGGACATGAGTCGACAATGTGCACTCACAGCCCAGAAAGCCAACTGTATCCTGAGCTGCATGAAAAAAAGCACGGCCAGCAGGTCGAGGGAGGTCTCCACTCTGGTGAGACCTCACCTGGACTGCTGTGTTCAGCTCTGGGGTCCTCAGCATAAGAAGGATATGGACCTATTGGAAGGGGTCCAGAGGAGGGCTACAAAAATGATCAGAGGGGTGGAACACCTCTGCTATGAGGACAAGCAGAGAGAGCTGGGGTTATTCAGCCTGGAGAAGGCTCCATCATCATCATGGCTTGGCTTCGTGAACGAAGATCTGGGAAGGGCTTTTCCCACGCTCACTGCAAGCGATGAGTGCACCCTTCGGGCCTGCACGGTGGATTTTTTAGGTGAGGTGCAGCGTGCACGGAACTGGCTCCACCCTTTACACCCGAGGTTCATCTGCCAGGGCCTAGCGAGCTTGGACGGTGACAGCGAAGTCCTCGGGTCGTAGGTTTGGTTAGAGTATCCTTCTCTTAGATGATGGATGAGCCTTACAAGGCTAAACAAGCTCCATCTGCCCAGGTTTGGAGTCAGAGTTGTCCTTCTCCTAGGATGGTTGCCCAAAGGCTAGTGAGCCCATCCTGCCCGTGGACACACTTTGTCTGACCCTTCAGTTGAGACCTGTCTGGCCTGAGAGACCCCACCGGAGGCACATGCCACCCCCAGCACAGCTCTCAACCTCACAAGGGCACGCAAGCTCCTTCCCCATGACAAAGGGATGCCCATGAAAGAGTCACTGCTCTACCTCCAGACATCACAGACCCGGGCACGGGGTGGCCGGGGCCTGCCAAGAACAGGAGTCCTGGAGGGGAATCTCTATAACAGAGCTGAGCTAACAGTTTATTTTTCTCAGTAGTGGTGTTTTCCAGCCCTTCCTCCTCCTGTGGAAAATGTCCTTGAGGATTTCCACAAGCACCCCTGAATGCAACCTGGATCTGATTTTAAGGGAAAGTAGGCAAATATATGCCTTTATACAAACACTTTTGCTTTTCTTAAACAGTTAGAATTATGGGAGATAGAATCACAGTACAAGGCAATAAGTGGAGTGAGAGACATTGAAAGATGGACATACTAGCTAGCATAGGATTTGTGGAATTTTCCAGCCATATAAATACTGCAGAGACAACTTCATCAAGAGCATGGAAACATGCTAGGAAGTGAACTTATCAGCAGGTTGGGGATGTCGACAGTGGCTGATGCACACTGATG
>NW_010418451.1:0-25723 GCF_000710305.1 Buceros rhinoceros silvestris | reverse complement strand
TTCAGCAGTATATCCCACCAATAACTGTGCAGCAGTGAGTTCATCTGTTACTATTATTAAAATTGATGTAATAGAAATATCTAAAGGAACTGGAGGAAAAAAAAAAACCTCGTTTTTTCAAATGTGCTTGGAAAGCACAGCATGCTTACTGTAAATGCCATAATGTGATTTCAGAATTGTGAAGAAAATGAAGGACTACAGAGTTTTATAATCCCTGAGATTTTAGGTGTCCACAATAATAAAGGCTTTTTCTATAAAATTAGAAACACCCCTTTCACCCTACACTTGCCCCCTAAAATGCGCACACACATGTAGCAGCACTGACAGGGCAAGATCTTGCTAGTCAGAGCCTGTCCCACCACCCCCAGTGATGGAGCAGGGCTGGGGCAGGCATCCCACATCCCCTATCATCAGGGATGTTTGTGGTGGCAGAGTAGGGCCAGGCTCCAACTGGGACATCAAGTGAGTGGCTCAGGATCTGGATCAACAGGGCACAGGCACAATGTGGCTGCAGCACAGCTCGGGCAGGAATCAACTACAAGAGCTGCAGCAGCCCCAAGTGAAGGAAGAGGCAGCCCCAGCTCAGTTTTTCTAGGAGGCTTGCTCCAAGCAGCTCTGCAAGGATGAGCCTACTTGCGCTTTCTTTCAAGGCCCTTGGCCATACAATTTCTCAGCCAGCTCTGAGCTCAGGCAGCCAAACCCCAGGAAATAAGAGGAAAAATTACTTCAGAGCCCTGATGCCAATCTTAGAAAGTGACTCATGTCTCAGTACAAATGTCACCTTAGGCTCTATAGGCAGGTGAGCAACAGTACTGCCATTTTGCAATCTTTACCTTAGGCGGCTTGCCTGGGTAAGGGTTGTGTGGGAATGGCAGCGTGCAGCTGTACCTGTCTCCTGTAAAGGATTTTCATTAATTTTCTTAACTCCTACCTTTTTTACCTTATTTTCTGGGCAATAGTTTTTTCCTGATGTCATGAGACTGATGACAGACATAAGATTGAAAGTTTAGGGCCGCACACAGGAGGCTGAGTCCATTTATCAGCTGTCATTTTCTTGTCATCAAAAGTCCTAGTTTAGAAAGTGTTTCTGTTAGCAGGTGGGATCAGAATAGTAGATGTAACATTGAATAGTTTCCTTTGAGACTGATACCACTGGTTATCATTAAGATTCACTTAGGTCTCTTCATCATGAGAACTCATCTTCTTAGTTGTCAAACTTCAAATGTGTGAGCAGACATTTTCCTTGTTAGGTTTCTGCCACTGACAAGTAATATTTAAACGTATTCTATGTTAACTGCCGAATTATTTGAGGAGTTTTTGGTAAAAGTAACAGTTATTTCAAAGAATTTATAGAATTAAACAAATACTGAATATCTTTTCTTTCAAGCCTGGAATCACAATGCTTTGGAGGAGGGAACTCAAATGTTCTATCTGTTCTTAGACACAGAAAAAGTATGTTTTAGTTCCAACAAAAATGGTGATGTGGTGAGAAATCCTATGTGGTATGAACTGTGTGAGATAAGAAATCACAAAGGGAAACTCATGCGGTTAACTGGCAGCTGCAATCAATGTTGAAAGCTGTGAGGAGCCCAGGAGCAGGCCCAAATCACCCTGTTTAGCTGTGTGTGCTTAGCTGCAAGGAAGATATTGTCTCCTGTTGCTTAGTGGCTCTCAGCTGATATAGTAATATCACATTAAAATGGAAAGAGCGGAATTGTGAACATCAATTGTAGTGAGACAAGCTGTCAACGTTGTTTGGGAGAAGGAATAGACTTAAGCCTAGACTGGATCTTTTCTGACAATGAAGAAAGCATTTTTTGTTGCAATAGTAATTATAGGGGATCCTCTATGAGGCAAGAGTTTTCTGAAAAAGAAAATAAACCCATTAGTTAAAATTTTTTACTGGCAGTTTTGAAATCTGTTTGCATCTGAGAGTGGTTCTCATGTGATACTAGGCAGTTTATTTAGAGTAGACTGTTCCAGGTTGCGTTCATTCTATGTTGCCTAAATAACACCCCTAGTTGAGCTTGCAGGATTATTCAAAAGCCATAAATCCACCTGAAGCTAAAGAGATTTCCATTTCAGACTTAGAGAATACACATACATTCTGGAAATCTCAAGTTAAGTATTTCTTCACCAAGCAGATTTGACACTAATGTCTTTATATCTTTGATCTACATCCATAAAATACCTTCCTCCTTTACCACTGTATGTGATCGTTCAAGAAATACACATCCTGCAGTGAAGTTACGCATAGAAAAGGAAGCTAACAATAGCCGTGTTAGAAGCAGATGTTGAGTAACGCATGGTAAATAAAGCATGGGATCATGGACTGTAGAACAAATAAGCTGAACTATAGAATAGCTGCTGGTTAAGAGACAACTGAACTTTGAACAAGTACACTGCATAAATAGCAAGCATTACTTTAAAACAATATCGTAATGCACACTTTGGAAGCTGGTTTGTGTTAAGGTCTCTGCTGGAACCCGTCAATTTTGGTAGGGCTTTACTCTGCAACCTCCTCTTCTAACCTCCTCTTCATTCAAATGTGATTTGAGTAAGAAACACAGCTTTATTCTAGCTGTTGCTATTATTTTAATTGAGTTAATATCTTGGAGGAGGAGGAAATTAAGCAATCAGTGGATTTTTATTATGTTCCTGATTGTTTTGACAGCCGGTTCAGCTATTGGCAGCTCTGTTGACTCAGGTTCAAATAGTCCAGTGTTACTTAAGGCAGCAGGTCTCAGTACCGAGCCAGATTAATGCCAAATAGGTTATGGTCAAGTACAATAGTTAGGAAATTACAAGAAACTAAAAGATTAGAATACAGAAGAGGTAGTACCAAGCACCAGACAAATTCCTTCTCTGTTTAGCTGGATATTACCAGTAATTTATGGATGGATTTTGTGTTTCACAGTACTCTTTCCTCCTCCCTGTGGTAAAATCCCCATTTTACAGGGATTACAGTTAAACTACCTACACGTGCACATTTGAAAAGATTTTTTTTCTTTTAAAGATCTTTATGATACTCTTATCTGAAAAAGAGATTTGAAAAATAATTATTTATAAATACTGTGAAGAGCACCCTGGGGAAGAACTTTTACAGCAGTGTGCACACTGTATTATATAGCAGCCAAAACCCTCAAGAGCAGCAGCACCAAGAAATAGAATGTGCCTTGCAACAAAAGTTAAATACATTTAATCAAAACTTTTCAATGTTCTTTTCTCTCAAGTGACTAACCATGTTCCTTTGAAGTTGCTGAGAATCACGCAGAAGAAGAATCCCAGACTGATCTACTGATGTCTTCAGCTTCAGACTTACTTTATACCAGCTTACTTTATACCAGCTGCCCGGACAACATACATAGATGGAGAATTTTTCCCAGGAGCAAGTACAAACATGATGTTTTAAGACTATTCCTAACCTTAATCTTGTAGCAGAACAACACATAACAGCACACCTCCAAGGGTCTAAACAAGCATCTGCTATGCTCTGTGAACAAACAGGACGCAGATGCTGGAAATCATCTAAGAGTCATGATTCACAGTTGATAAACTAAAATAGAAAGTAGCCCATGGGGAAAAATAGAAAAGTGGACATTTCCAGAGAAACTTCTTAGAAACCACAGTGAAAAGGGTTTGTCCTCTGAGCCCCAAGGAGCACTGGTGCTGAACTTGAGATTATCAGCTTTTTTGAAGACAGAATAGCTAGTTACTTCTATTCAAGAAGAGAAAATATAGTTTCTCTTGATAAGCTATTAAAGGACTGCCAAAGCCACATTTGTTACCCAGACTGGAAAACAGCAAAAAGACACTTGATACAGCTGACCAGTAAACTTGTTAGGCTAACAAAGAAGTAGCTAGATTGTCATAATTTGTACCGGAAAAGTAACATGGATCTATTAACTACGGAATTCTTGAGGCTTATAAATTTTGATTATTTTGTTGTTTTTCAACAGCTAGAAATCCAAACGCCATCCCTCTTTCTTCTACCCAAGCACACTCACATTTTGAAGAGGACATGACTCCTTCAGTCTTTGATACGTTTCCCACCCTGCAAAGATTCCCATGGATAACCTTTAACTGCATTAAAGGCCCTTCACCCTCTAAGCACCCTGCAACAAATTTCATCAGGCCTAGACTGTTTAAAGCTGTCTGATTTTAATTAGATTTTCCCTGGTACTGCTAAATACTTCACCTGTTTGAAATACCTAAGCTTTCTTTTTTGTAGCTGTATCTCAGCAGTAGGCACTCCGTGACTAATCAGTGCAGAGTTGCTTCCAGCTGCTGTGCTCAGTTGGAAAATTTTGACAGCAAGACTGCTCCTCACTGATCTGCCAGCACACTGCATTGTTCACTGAAACTCTGTACTCATTTCCTCAATTGTATTAATTCCATCTTCTCCGGTTCTTCTTGCCAGTGTTGTTTTATTAGTGGTATTTGTCATTAGTCTATTTCTAACTTCTCTGTCAGAACTGGAGCTATCTGTAGAAATGTTAAGTAAGATCATTATTCAGAATGGAGGCTGGTGACTACTCTTGTGGGGGTGAGAGAATAGTGTAAGCAGTGCCTGTGTTCTCAGGAATTTAGATTTGTGTGTAAGTAGGTGCATGTGTGTGAGCCTTTGCTATTACCCACAGCACAACTAGTCTACTCAGCTTCCTGCCTGCCAGCTGAGCAGTTGGCCAGGCTTCATGTGAGATAGTCACTGAACCAGTCAAATGTTTAAAGTCAACACAAATTGTGCCTTAAGACCTGCCTCATGACAGTGTTATATTACCTACTATAGCACTAGTAATTCTACTGTCTATGCAATGTTGCAACATAAAAATTCCTGATAATATTTCTCAAATAGAACTAAAGAATATTATTATAACCAAATGTGGCACTGGAATACCATAAAATTTACTCAGGTTTAATTAAAATTCTTATCGATCATTTTCTAAAATTATGTTAACCTTAAAAAATCTTTCTTTATTCCTTTCTATTTCTTCAGTAAGCTGTTACAGTGTTCTTAACTTCAGACACCACCTTTATTTTTCATCTTTTCTCCCAGTGGAACAGAAGCTTTAAAAGTAAGAAACATGATTATCTTCTGTCACATTTTAGTTACTCCTTTAATAAATTTCCTGATGTCATTCAATATTTCAAATTCTTCCATGTTATTTCCTGAGCAGACCACTTTATTAAGATGGAATCCACTTAACTACTGCTTTCACCAGTATCAATGCCTTTTTGGCTGATATCTGGCCATCTACTTGGGGAAATTCATCACTTTTTTGTTAAATGTCTTTACCAGCTTTTCACTCACACTAGCCCTCGACTTCTTTAATCTCTGAGCCTAGTGAGGAGAAGGCAAGTGGAATATGCTCATTCATTCATATCTAAATTACACAGGGCAGATGATGTACATCCAATGGCAGATATTTTCTCAACGTATCATTTAAGCACATTGCTAAGACTGAAGGGAATGAGAAAACCTTACTTCAAACTTACATGGTCACTCCTGCCAACATGTAAAACCAATTGAATAGTTGGTGTTTGAATAGAGGGTATTCTAACTGTGAGAACCGAGAGGGGTAGGCTGTGAGCTGCTGCCAAGTGAGGGTATGAAGGGTTATGTGTAGGTTTATCTGTAGTATTTTATCAGTATTGCTAAAGCTGGACTGAAAGCTAGAGTGAGAAGGCTGAAGAATTAATTTTCTTGCTAAATAAGGTTACTGAATAAGTCATGACCATATATTCTAGGAAAAGAAGCACCTGACTCATGTCTGGATTAGAGACATCCTCAGTTCAGGCTCAGCACTGCGTAGCTGTAATGAGCAAGCTGTGATGACTTGCTAGGAGAGCAGATTTAAGCATGCAGTAATTTGGATACCCCTTTTCCTGACTTCATTTAAGACCACTGAACTATCCTTTTAGCCATTGCAATGCCTGTGCAGAGACAGAAAAGGAAGGTGGCAGGCACGCAGATACCACTGTGCATGCTGCAGATGTTGTTACATGATCTGGGCTCTGTATTGCCTTTGAGAGACGTGACATCTATATAGCAAAGATCCAATTAATCTGATTCTCAGGTTTTCTGTGGAGCAAGTGTAACATTAAGCTGAACCTGAGGAGCAGTGTTTAAATCCACTCAGTGTTGTAAAGATGTAAAATTACTAAAAAAGCACCAGAGCGAGATTAAAAAAAAAGTCAGAATGAAGATTGCTTGATTTTTTAAAAAATTAAGACACTTTTTGAATCTAAAATAGTAATAATATGATGCATAATGAGTATTTCTGAGATTACTGGCTAAATCTGTGATTCAGTTATAACGTTATTCTATTTGTATATGTAGAAAAGGCAGTTAAAGACTGCCCTTTCGGTGACTGATGCTGGAGCAATATTCCTTGCTACCACAAGGTGTCACCTTTATCATCAACTCTCGGATGAACAACAAATTTAACAGCAAGTTTAAAAGGAAACTATCAGATAGCATAATTCCCTACTTTTTCCTGACTTTTCTATGTTAATTTCTCTAGTTAATTGATTTAATTTTATATGAAAATTTAATTAGCTACATATTCGATCTGAGCAGATATCTCGTAAATTAGTTTTTGCTACTGTTTCTGCTTTTGAAATTTTAGGAGCAAACTACAACTACCCTCAATGTGCTAGTTATTTGAATTTGTACAATATTTGCCATATAAACATTGTGAATAATTACAATGACTCCAAATTTAAATATTGCACACTGGATATGGGCTAAGCGACAATGCTAAGACTTCTGCTCTTTGGCAAAGCACTTGGGCATTTATAGAAACATAACTCAGAATATTTTTAGACATAGCCTTGAATGTTGTTCTTTTTTATAAAAAGTTCAACAGGAATCTTTTTTTTTTCAATACTCTCACTACACAAATTCAGAGACTCACACAGAGTCACTGTGAGCTGGACCAGGGAACACACTGCTGCAGTAGCCTTACTTCTGTAAGGCTACTGAATTCCACAATCCCGAACAAATTACAATACCACAAAAAACTTTGCTGAGGTACTAAGCCAGTGTGGGTCAGTAGGAACATTCCTATGAGCTTCAACAGACTTTAACTAAATCATACATGAAGTAATAAATAATTTTAGTTTATTTAAGGTGATGGAAGAGCCAAAGTAATTTCTTAAGGAAACTTATACAAATACACACACACACTTTAAAAGTTGAAATTTTAGTCTAAACTGTGTAGACAAGTATATCACTATTGTTGTTGTTGTTGTTAGAAAACTGTTAAAGGAAATGTGCAATATGCAGAACTATTTTCAGGGAAGGCCTTGATCTTAAGTGGTCCTTTTACAATAACTTCAGGGGGAAAAACACAGTTTAACTGTAAGATATTTCCTGTGATTTCTCACTGAAACAAAATGCAAACAATAAATGTTTTGAAAAATGTAAGTGTTCCTGGTTTTGCTATAAGAATAACCTGTTAATTTTCTCACTGCATACTTTCTAAAATTATCAGCTACAGTGAAACTTTTAACAAATCACATATAGGTATAACATTTCTCATCAATTTGAATAAGCTGGTGTGATTTTATAATTGGCTTGTAATCACTGATGTGGTAAATAACACTGCTGCAGTGCATTTTTACCTGGTAAATGAAGTTCACTTATGAAAACATTTACTGTAACTTCTGTTTTTCTAAAGCAGAAAGGATTGTTCTTTCACATATACAGAAGCTAAACCACTTCATTACAATGGAACATTTAGCTTTAAAAAAATCCCACCATCATTTGTCTCGGGAGGTGCCACTTTATAAAAATCTGTCCCCAAATTTGAGTGAAGTCTCTGAGAGAAAATGCAGACTAAACAGTACCTACCATAAAATAGTTATGCATTAATAATGCATATTGTTGAGTAAAATAAGTCAAGGAACAAATCTCAAATAAAAAGAGGCAACAGGGACTGTGATCGAGAAAACTAGTCAAGTTTGTTTTGTTAATCACCTCTTCAGTTCATTTTAGCATTGTTTTTGAACAAATATTTCAAAATGTTCAATTATAGTATCTTCTTAATTATTCATGTACCTTGGGTAACGCTCCAGGGTGACTGAGATCCTTAAATGCACTGACAAAGACTTTGGGGAAATTAAATGGAACTTGCAGTTTTTCCTTAAGCGATCATCTAAATTTAACCATGAAGTTCATTTAGTAATATGCATATTTGCATAGTCATACATAGCCTCAGACAACAGGCAGCTAATTCATAGATTAGTACCCGGGTTCGAGATTTGTCTGACAAAGTAACTAATTCCGATTGATAAAGCTACTACGCCTTCTAGAAGAAAAATAACTGCTCTTATTCTGATGTTGTTATTTCTCTGCTGTTTAAGAGAAGATTTAAAAATTTGGTATGCAGGAGGACCTTTTTTTTTTAAAGTGCATGGGTGTGATACTGGTGAGGAACTACTAATAAGTCTTAGACTACACTGTGTGAAACTCTGAGAGGACACAACCTTTTAATTTCCCCCCTATAAAACACGCACTGTGTTCCTATAGGCTTCAACATACACTATTAGTACGTTATACGTTACCAGTCAATGCAAAAAGAACAAACTGGTGGGTTAAAACAGTGTGCGCTTCAGTTCCTTATATTTTATATATTTCATAGAGTCATTTTAGCGTAGACACAATCTGGTTCTTGGATCAAATGTCTCTATCACGCTCATAGTTTGAAAATTTCAAAAACCACTTACCTGACTACGTGACGCAGGCCACTGGAGGTGGAGATTCCCTGTCCTTTTCTCCATCTTGCATGTTACCATCCACATCTGTGTGTCCCCCATAACTCGTATGAGGCCTCGCATGTGAAGGCTGTCATACAGTGATTCCAGTTCCAGTAGCTGGTGTATTTTAATCATAGGTCAGCACATCTCACTGATGTCTCTTTGGGGCTTAAAAGCTCAATTATCCTCCTCTCCCTGCCCTTACAGCAGAACATGGAACTCAGCTGCAAACCAGAGATTAAGATCTGCAGATTAACCAAGGGAAGATGTAAGAAAAAGTTCGCTATTCAGCAAAATTTCTTCGAATTAACAAAAAAAAATTTTTTTTCACATCATACATTGACTGAAATCGTATAAATTTGAGTTGTTTTTTTTCCAATACATTGTGAACAATTAATATAAATTCAGACAAGTAATGGCAGCAGCACGTGATGATCTTTTTTTAGTCAGGTAGAAAAATGTCTACCAGCATACAGAGTACTTGCTGGTTACGGGGAGTTGCCTTTTTTTTTTAATCCTAAGCCTTGTATCAGAGAGCTAACAGAGCAGTCAGAGGAATGACTCTGTGACTGAAATATTTATTCAGGGGTCCTACATCTTTTCCAATCTACTGATACACATCTGCATTCATCAAAGTGCTTGTATATATGTGTAAGTATATACTCAAACCCCACTACAGTCAATGGGACTTCAGCGTGACATTGCAAGTGCCTACTTGATAAGGGCTACTAGGTTCACCATCCCCTTGAAATGCAGAAGCAGGGCACGGTGGTTCCAGCAGTTCCAGCCGAAACATCAGAACAACCAGCAGGTGGATCGGGCTGCTGAGATTGAAGTGGCTCAGGTGGATTTGGACTGGCAACATAAGGGTGAATTATTTATAGTTTGGTGGGCCCGTGACACCTCAGGTCATCAAGGTAGAGATACAACATACAGATGGGCTTGTGACTGAGGGGTGGATTTGACCATGGACGCTATCACACATTATCCATGAATGTGGAACATAAGCTGCCATCAAGCAAGCCAAATGCTTAAAGCCTCTGTGGTATGGAGGACAATGGCTGAAATGTAACTATAGAGAGGCCTGGCACATTGATTATATCACGCTCCCACAAATCCACAAAGGGAAGCACCATGTGCTTACAACCATCGGATGGCTGGAAATTTATCCCATGCCCCAGGCACCTACCTGAAACACTATTGTGGGCCTCGAAAATCAAGTTTTATGGAGAAACAGCACCCCAGAAAGAACTGAGTCAGGTGGGATACATTTCTGAAAGAACCTCATAGACACCTGGCCCAAAGAGCAAGGCACTGAGTGGGTATATCACATCCCCTATCATGCACCAGCCTCCAGGAAAATCGAATGATACAATGGACTGCTAAATACTACACTGAGAGCAATGGGGGAGGTGGGACATTCAAACAGTCGGATACACTCTTAGCAAAAGCCACCTGGTTAGTTAACACTAGAAGGTCTGCCAATTGAGCAGGCCCTGCCCAATCAAAACTCACATTCACTGTAGAAGTGGATAAAGTCCCAGCAGCGCACATGAAGAACATATTAAGGCAGACAGTCTCGGTTAGTCCTGCTTCAGGCAAAGGCAAACCCATCCACAGGATTGCTTTTGCTCAAGGACCTGGGTGCACTTGGTGGGTGAAGCAGGACAATTGGAAAGCCTGATGTGTACCTCAAGGGGAGTCTAATTTGGGATGAGAATAGCCTGTGAATTAAATTGTATGATGTTAATCACTAAATAACGCTGCCACCTTATGTCATCACTACCACAGCTATAGTGTGTCACATCAGTGGTATTACAGTAAGAATCACTCAAGACAATGAGGAATGGATTTTGATGAAACAAAGTGAGGAGTAGCAGTAAGGGAACTTGAATGGCTTCGTCAGCTGGCACCCAGCAACTTCCTCAAACTTTCAACCTGCAGACCGTGAGCATGGGCCATGCCAGACACACCAGCCTTGAGCTCTGGATGCAGCATGCAACAATCTGACACCATTTCTCTTGCCCTGAAAGACTGTTATGACATGTGGAGACCAAAAGTCATGGATTGAATGAATTCAACAGACACATTAAAGGGATGGCCCATAAACTAAGGGAATTTTATCTGTGCATATATGTATGTGTATATATATATATTTGATAGGAAAAGTAGTGGCTCTGAGCATGGTGTAGATGGTATAGAATAAAGGGAAAATGGGAAAATGTCCCAGGTTTGGATAGGATAGGGTTAATTTTCACTAGAAGCTGGGAGCGGCCACAGCCAGGATAAACCAAACCAACCAATAGGATATTCAACACCGTACTGAGCCATGCCCAACATGTTTGGCATTAAACCACAACAAAATTAAATTTTTATATATTGTGTTCTACTTTTGTGAATAGAACTATCCAATTAATCTTTTTTCTTTTAAATTGAAGTGTGGGGGGGAAGCAACAACCTCTTCTCTCAATGGGTAACAGTGGAAATTGCTATTGCATAAAAAATAGTTAATGAAAGATTTCGGAATCATTTGTTTCTGTATAGTTTACTAAGTACAAACATAAATGGGACTATATCATTCAGACTGTGATTTTTAACTTTTGACAGCAAACAAAATTAAATCAGAATAACTTGGAAGGATATCAGATCACAAAATAGATAGCAACTTCAGTTGTAACTTTCAAATGTGAAGAAATGACAGCCTGTAATTGAACACTGAAGTTTTCCATAGCTTTAGATTAAGTGTGTATATGTGGAAAAAGGAGGGCAGGGCATATCACTAACTCTAAATTGTGGAGGGATTTCAGGAAATAGAGGAAAACCATTAAAGGGCTGGAGGATTTGATTTGGCTATTTAAGAACAAACAATAAACGTGCATTGTTGCTTAACAATTACAAGAGACAAGGCAGGAAAGACTGCATTTAATACCCTCAAAGTCAGGACATCAAAAAGTTTTATTATTACTTAGATTATACCACCAGGTTTAGATATAATAGTTCAAAAACTCAGAGCTAAGTTTTGATTTACTAGATATATAAAATATGTCAATAAAATATCCAACAAATGACTTTATAGGCCCAAGTATCCACTCACATTTTCTACTGGAAGACCGGCAAGTAGAAGACGTGCTTGTATTTCCCAGCGAACACCACATCCATTATCAGAGACATTTTTAAACCCTAAATTGAAACTGACACCGGGAGCTATACCTTAGCACAGTCTTTTGTCCTTTGAAGGATGAACTCCTGCCAGCCCTCTTTTGCAAATACTTTTAGTATTTGTTAAGTCTATCCTTTTCCCATGCTATTGCCACCAAAGATTAAAAGGAGTCCACAGTGATAAATTAAATAAAGCTCTCTGCATCTTTACTGTTGAACAGTGAAATTAGCAAGAAACCAAGTACAGGCTGATGGTTCACACCTACTCGTCTACTACTTTGTCTAAATTGCAACCCAACACTATCGTCTGCTGCTTCTCTTCCTTACTTCATGCATAGAAATCAGTAAGGTTTTGTGGTGCTTCAGGGATGAAAGACAGAGTAATTTTTTTTCATTGTAATACTTACAAATTAAATAATCTCTTTAAAATCCATATGTGAATTTAGCTGTATTAGTTCTTAAACAATTCCTGAAACTGAGGTGAAAACTCCAATGAATACTTTTTAGCTCAGTCAAGGCATGCCAGCGTTTCTAACATGCAGAACAGTCACTCATATTGAGCTCCCCACCAAAAGGATAAAGTTCTCTTTACATTGATGCACACAAACTATACAGACCCTACACAGCGAATATAAAAGGAGGCCTAATATTTAAATCTGTATCAAGATAACTTAGTCACTACGGCTTCAGGTTATATTTTCCCCTTCAAATGTAAGCTTAGATCCCCATGCCCTCCTGTAATTTATTCTTTTGCAGCAAGCATCACATAGGTTTTACAAGACTGTTGCAAATATAAAATATTATCCACTAAACCATAGAGATTGTTCATCTGTAGGACATAAACACTTCCAACTAAATGATAAATTCAGCCTCAAGATCTTTCCTTGCTCATCCAACAAATGATTTACACAGGGTTTTACACAATAGTCTGGGGCCTTTTTGGCACTGCTGAAATAATATGTTTGTAAAAGATATTATACTGCATGTAAACACTGCAAACAGGGATCATTTGATTGAAAGATGCATAGATTAGAAAGACCTGCGAGCAGTTTTTCACGAGTCTTTTCTCAGAAATTCTTATTTTAGAAGAGGTTCTAATAGGATGAACACTTTTCTTGAGATTAACATGGTAGCAGGTGCTTTCCTTTCAGGCTTGTTGAGTCTCACAGGATAGAGACAGATTCCTGGTTAGGAGCAAAGTGGGTCGCTGAACTTGAGCAAGCAAAACAGTTTTATGTAACAAACCTGTTGATTCCATCAAATGTAGAAATAATTCTAGTATATGCAGAAAATAAAATTTCAAAATGTAAATACTGATTTTACTCCATTTAATTCTATGAAGGCAGGCCTATATGCATTTAGTCTTGGGCAGGCAGCACAAAAAACCCTAAACATGGGCTTTAAAAGAAAAATAAGGCTTTTGCCTTATTTTTAGTAAATATCTTAAAGCATTTTTAGAGGCATCCACTATTTGATTAGTAAAAAGCCTTTCATAACGACAGATAAGAAAATACTCTCTTGAAATATAATAAAAAGCTATTATAAGAATAGAGTATATGAATATGCACGCAGCAAACTACCTTGAAAAATATAATGTGAAATTGACAAAAAAAGAGAAAATCACAGAGGAGCATAATGCCACTTGTTCCAGTTCAAACCCCATTGTGTGTTGCCTTCACTGAAATCAACAGCAACGCTCAGATCTTTATTTCTAACTCTTAGTATCTCTGAATTTGACTGCTATCTTGCTTGCTTGTGTTGTGATTTTGCCATCAGCAAAATTAAACTTGTGAAGTTTTCACGTTTTCATGATAAATATTTCTGTTCATCTTCTGCTTCACTCTTGAAGGTAACATTTCCATCTGCCACTTTTAGAGGCAACAGAAAAAAAAAATAATTTTCCACAGATGGTCAAGAAGTAATAAAATTTGCATTTTAAATCCTGGAATTCTGCATCTTCAGAACTTCATATAAAGAGTCTTTATACCTATTAGCTTAGAAAGATTCAGTTTCCTCCCGCGTTATCTAATTTGCAGCCAAGCATCCTGTCACCAGTAGTGCTGCTATTTCAAGGCTGGTGTCTGCCTTAGAACGTGGATTTGGTCTCCCAGCCTTTTTGCGACTATGGGTGTTTCTCAGCTTTGTTCCATCTCATAAAATAACTGCACTCAATAATTTTTCATTTGGTACCTTTTTTTGGCCAGCTGATCATCTGGATTATCATGTTCACAGCTATTCAAACTATGTTATTGAACTCAGAGGAGCTTGTAGATCTTCAACAGCAAGGCCACATTAACCCTTTTCTTGTATCGTTGGTATCTGTTTCATTCCAAAATAACCATGGCTGATTAATAATAGCTGAAGATTTGTCCTGTAGCATCTCTTAAAAGCTGTGCATAAATTCAGTCTGCTGGTTTTACAATTGTTGAATTCATCCATAAATTCCGATGTCCTACATTTCACATCCTAGTCTCAGATACCAAATGACTGCTGAAATTAGATCCCCCAGCATTCACATCCAAACCCCCAATATTCCAGACTCACAGAAATTATTTCACTTTGGTATTTGGTCTTTTAGGTCTTATATTTTCTGGTCTCTTTGCAAAGAAGAAGATCTCTACAAACTGATGAACAAATATTTTCAGTGAATAATATGAATAACTGCAAAATAGTTAATTGAGTGCAAATTATTTATGATTTTACAGAAAGCAGTATTTAGATAAGTTGTAGAAACAGTCCTTGGAAGACAGAATGGTACAATGAACAAAGTAAATTCAAAAAACTGTAAGCCGGAGCTCCTAAAAATGGTTTTGCATTTCTTTTTTACAGTAACATCAGTTGCATATCTTTTGTGTTTGATTTAGTAGTATAGATGGTTTTGTTTTAATCCTCTACAGATGGAATTCTTATTGTATATTTGAAATGCTTAATCACTTTTCATTTAAGTCAATGCTCTCTCTGTCTCTGATTCTAAAAAAGAATTTTTTAAAATAACTTTTAAAAAAATTATTTCTTCCATCGCTCTATCTTTTATCACTGTTTTTTCAAACCATTTTCTTCCTGTGCATTTACTTGGATTTTGCAGCAGGGAACTTATATTAATTATTTAAAATGGAAATTATTTACTGTGGCTGGAGTAGGATGTCAAGCACTTCCATGCTTTGTGGTTATGGCTGAATCTATTGAACTTCCAACCCTCTGTAAGTGCAACAGCAATGAAGTGTCTGAAGTCAGCTTATGGGACTTATAATTCTTCAATATTTTGCTAAGAAATATTCTGAAACGGAAACATTCTGGATGAAAAGAAGATCATGTGTAATGAATATATTTCAGGCAAGAGGGAGAGAGAAACTTGAAAATATATGTGATAAAGCTGCAAAATTACACAGAAAAGAGAAAACACGGGAAAGTCTTCCAGAAAGAAGAAAAGTTTAAGTGTATCCTACATATCAATGAGCATAGATGTTTCTGATCCGTCACTGAAAGACTGCTGGCAAATAGTTCAAAGAAGTCAGAACATCTTCTGTGTGGAGTCCTCAATATGTATTGAAAAGAAGACTCCAAACCAGTCTGAAGCAAAACTGAAAATGCGTTGAGAACCATGTAGGTACAGAGAAAAAGGCTTAGACAATGGTACAGTAAATGATCTTGTATTACATTGCTTTCAGAAATGACAGAAATTCATATAATCAAAAATGAAAGTTGGATTGGAAGATTTTCTTTTTCTGATGAAAAGCCATTTTATTCGTAGATATGTTGAGATTATTTCAGACAAGACTGATTAAGAGAACAGTTCTACCCACTAATTTATAGAAGACTAGATGGGACCATTATTATCATCTAACCTCATTTTATGTAAAATAATCCAGAGAATGTCTACCTATTAGTGAGTGGATTAACAATTAATCAAATAGCTTTTGACCAAGAATTAATTACTATTATGGTTGGGCAACTTTTTCCATTGACCAGTTTATTAAGTAGCTTCCACCTTTCATCTATTCAAGTTACTAAAAGGGAAAGTCACTTCTGAAGCTGATCAGAACTTGCAATCAGCCTTGGAAACCTAGTCTACCATTATTTCATTATTTTCATTCATTACTTTCTACATTAATGCTTTTTTATGAACTGTAATAGCAACTTTAACAGGTGCTGTGCTAATGCCCTCTGCAGGTGCAACTGGACATGACCACAGGGATTCTTCCAGCCTTAGACTACGAAAGCTTCCCAGAACAGGGAGAAGGCGAAAGTGTTGCCTAAATGCACCAGACAACTTTGAAATGCACTATACATTTCGTGTCACAATCTGCTTATTTCAGCTGAAATTTATGAAAGACAATAGATTTATGCTGTATTGAATCAGAGCTGGAGGTTCAGCAATAGCTCTCATTTGAAGAGATAACATACTTGGAACTAAACTGTGTCATCTACTCTACTGAAAACACTGAGGCAGTACCAGCATTAGCAATTAAATATAATCTTATGTATGAGTTGAGGTTACCAAAAAGCCTTCAACAGTAACCAGCAACTGTATTCCAGGTGTGTGAAGCATCGGAAAAATATTCTAATAATGCATTTTCTGGGATCTGACTGAAACCTGATTGAAGTAAATGGCAAAATGTGACATTTCTGGATTTGTCCAGAGTTACTTTTAGAGGTTTTTTATACTTTTTCCTTGCAAAAAACATTAGCACCTACCAGAAGCAACACTTTCCCAAAACTTACCACATGGCTGTATCAGCCATCATACCTCATTCTTTAAAGCACTCTTAGTTAGAAGATAGGTATTTTAATCTCTAAGGCACAGATACCTTGGGGTGACTGAGATGGATTAATCTATGGAGAAACCTTCAACTGACCAATTTAAGATCTACCTTACCCTCAGCTACAGCTACAATTAGCAGCTGACCATAGAAAAGATACATTTAGTGGCATTTGAAGGCTAACATTCAGGCTAAGCACTATTTTTCTGCTAAGTTTACCAAATAGAAGAGAACAATGATTTAACCCAAGCAGAGCCTTTCACTGAAGACCTGTCCCAGAATTCAGCATCAGGGATCCAGCATATCAGGACAGACAGAACCCTCAGCTATGCTGCAAGTCCTGAATCTGGTATTTCTTCCAAAGGCCCAACAGCTTTGAGATCCCACTGCCTAATTTCTGTGGACCAGTTCAGCCATATTCCTAAGTGACTTTTATCTCTTCCTAATTTTGCTTCTTCGTTTGCAGTGCTGGGACCATCATGCAAATGTCCTTGATGTCTTTGTCTGCCTCTAGGTGCTATTCACACTTGAAGGTGTTTCACATCTAATCAGCGGAGGATAGTCAAACATCTTTGATGGGGGCCACTGATGGACACACCTTGTATTCTTACTCCTTACCTTCGTTGGTCCTGCTTCTCATCAAATCAAATTTACCCAATATAAAGCTGATAATTACTATGAAAGTATTCTATCCGGCTTGTGATTCCTGTTGTGTTACAGACTCTCTCTTGAGATACTAGGTACAGGGTGTACTGTTCATAAAGATAGGAAGCTCTGCAATTTCCTTTGCGTACATCTGAAATAAGGTGCTGAAGCAATCTAATAGCTTGCTGCTAAACAAAAGGACATTGTACTCTCTCCTCTTTGCCAGATTGTATGCCTTGATACTCAATCAGCCCCAAGCTGATCTAATGCTGTTCCCTACTAATTTTGTCTAGGTGCTTGTAAACTGCCCCGGCACAAAGAAATAGGTGCAAGCGACTGACAGTAGGACAGGAGGAGATTGGTGTTAGCTTACTGTTCCCGTGTTGGTAGACTCTGAGATCAGCTCAGCCAATCTCAACTAATAACACCAAGACAACAAGCTTCTTTTTCAGCTTCTCCCTGGCTCTTTTATTTCAATCTGTGCTCATTGTATCTTGTCCTGTGTCTAACTGGGGACCGAGAATTTACCTCTTCCCATTAGGTATTTATACCCATTTATAGGATCTGGTATGTTGATTACAAAGTCTGTCTTGCCTACATCATCCTGCACACTTTTCTTGTCAACCCAGTCCACGTCTCTTTCTTTTTACTCTTAAAATTTAATTCTCAGAAGTCTTACCCCTAAAAAACACTAATTCACTGTACTCTGGAAAAAATTATAATGGCTTTGTATTCTTGCTTCTTAAATGCTTGTTTATAATGGATATCAGAAAAAGACTTGTGCCTTTTGGTACTAAAATGACACTGTTGTCAGAGGCATAGGCAATTTGAGTTTCATAGCAATACCTTACAAGTTTGATTATAACAAACTCTCTTTTGCATGCTCGATTTGACACCTCCTTTACAGGTTATTCTCCTGTGAGTTCCCATTATAGACAGATGTTTATCAAAACTTTCTCTACCTTTTTTTTGTCTTATGACTGCTCCTCTACTATGAAGTATTTTATTTTTGTAAGTATTGAATATGATCAGAAGATGTTTTTGATTATACCACACTTTTTTTCTGAACTATGTATGTGACTGCATTGGTACATCATGAGATGTTCGCTTTGTACAAGAGCCCATATGCTGATTTTCCTACTACACAAACAGAAAAATAGAGAAATTGATGATTGTATGAATGCTGCTCGTATATTATATCATTCTGTAACAGAACAGAAAATGTCTTCACAATAACTATGAAAATCTGTCAGCAGTTTTAGACGGAGATGAATTGGGGTAGATGCCAGACTTGAAAACAGTACAATAAATTACACAGGGGCACAGAGTTTTAAGCTGCCTGGATCTCACACTCAAAAGAGATCAGTGCCCTATACAAATTCAGCTTCTTGTATTTGTACTTACAATGGAAAATGTAATTTTTTGCATTGATGTATCTGCATCAGCAACAGAAAAGAAAGTTGTAATAACAGCACTTAGTAACCTTAACCACATAGACACTGAGCAATCTGGTTTGTTTACTGTGTACCTTTGATCATTGCTCTTCACCAGCATAGCTGCCTGGCAAAATGTTTGATCTCCAGATGAAACTCTGAAGTCCATAGCCATGAACTGACAGAACCTCTAACAATAATAGAAGGCAATGATATGATAGCAGAGGGTTAGATAATGATGGAAAATAATCTAAGGTACCATCTAAGGATATTTCCTCCTCCTAGGAGTCATAGAAACAATATATTTGCTTGAAAGGCAGAATCAAGTTTTTGCATACAAAAGAATAAGAGCAAAACAATTCATAAGTTAATGCAGTCCACGAACCTAACCTGTAAGGGTTACTGGTCATACACGATCTTAGACTCATCCAGTTTTAGCTACCCAAATAAGTGATCATCTCCTTTTGGCCAAGCAGAGGGAGATTCAACTTCATTCACTCTGCTTTCCTCTTTCTCCTTAATGTACACTGTGGTTTACTAATTCTGAGCTACCACCTTTCTTCTCCTCCTCTTAAAATAACACAGCTGACACAAAAGACAAAGAGTATTTGTATGGAATACATAAAAGAAACATTATCTCAGCATGTTGGTTGAGATAATGAATATGAATGCACAACCAGCAATGATTACATTAACTAAAAAAATTAATAGAACCCACACCTTGCACTTTGCGTGTTAACCCTGTGATAACAGGAATTAAAATATTTAATACTTCTTATCAGCAGAGAAATTAAGGATAAATATATGCACATTATTTTATCTAGTAACCTTTATATCCCAAAGATATTCTAGTTTTAGATTTTAATTAGCAGAATTGCTTCTCACAGCTGTAGTTTTCCCAAGCTCAACCTAAATTATGATTTTCATTTTACCCATTCTATTCAAGTGTAGCCAAAATTTTTTCCTGCTAGGAAGGAAAACAGGGTGTGGAATCCAGCTTCTTTGTAAAGCTGTATGACAGTGTTTGAACTCAAAGATCCATTTTGTAGGCTTTTTCCAGACAATGAAGTGGCACTGGTGTACTAATATGTACTAATATATAATGTATCAAGAATACCTTATATTTTTAGCTATATGCAAAGTTCTGCTCTTCATGCGTACATGCATACATAAGTTTTTGCAAAGCAGTAATAAACCTCTTCAACTAGACTGCTCAAACATCTGAGCAACAGGATCTTTACTGAATTAATGTTATACATATGCAAACATTAACTGCTCGGTTTCTTATAAATCTGTGTGTGGCTTGTAGAACTAGTTAGCCACCCACATAGATGACATCCGCATATGTACCATGTCATAGGCTAAATTAAAAAATTAATGTGAAATAACCTCAGGACTCCTAGTGTGTAATAACACAAGTACAATTTAAGACAGGCCAGAGAGGTGCTTTGTTAGCTGTGATCACAGTGAGAGATCATTCTAATAGGGTTCCTCTTTCTGGTCCCTTGTTCTCTGCCAAGTGGTTGTGGAGACCCCGCTTATATTGTTTCAAAGAAAGGAAAGAGGTGAGGAAAATCATTCTAATGTTGACGAAGCCAGGTATGCATTCACGGGCAGAATGGACTCCGGGCAATTATTTATGTGTTAATCAGGCCAGGTAGCCATGCCTGGGGGGTTGATGCTGTGGAGAGATTGATCTTGGTGAAGCCTCTGGGAGTGACACATCCAGCACTACCTTAGCTCAGAAGTGAGGGTTGGAAGCCGTCACAGACTGATAGCTTTCAGACAAAAAGAATTTTCCTATTGTTAGGATAAACTTAGCCAGATTTCTAAAAAAATATTATTTTTCAGTGCACATGTAAAATAAAATTTTATTGGAAGATTCCTGACAAATTGCAAGGATGATTTTTTCATGAAAAAGAGATAGCTGTAGGGAGAAAGATACCTGATTGCATAAAAAAATGTTTATGGAGTTTGAACCTGCTGGTCTTATTAGCACTTCCTGAACATCATATTAGTGAGAATTTGTTTTTAATAATTTGTACATTTTACCTTATTTGAAAAAAGTATTTAAATGTGGAATGAATTTGGTTGCATATATTGAAGCTTAGAAATCTCTGTATTTTATTTTTGCATTTTGCAGACTGTAGAATAAATCTTTGTGCTGCAATAACTAATATTTATATCACTGCAGCTTCCATTGCATGAATGATGGTAACCTTCACTAGCAGCTTGTTTCATTTTCAAATCCAATTCCTTGTTCTCTCTGTAGTTGTTTTAGGTAATTAGAATGAAGAGATGAAAAAATGAAGCACTGAAAAAAAAACCTTTTAGGATAATCCAGCCATTCCTGGTGAGTACAACGAAGCAGAATTAAGTTTCTTTGAACTTTACTTCTTAACAATCCGTACGGTTGTGCTAACAATTTCACATATGTTTGCTCAAACAGGGATATGTATGAAGTGTTCATTGGCATGTTTATGCACTGTTTATATGATTCTGTCTGACAAGTAAGCATGGCGTGATGGTGATTAATTCTTTTCATTAGTGACAGAATAACTTCTTAGAACCATGTTTTTTAAAACCGGGGTCACGGCTATTACTAGAATATATGTATGTGTATACAAACATCTGCTCTTTAAGCCTTTTTTATTATTATTTTGGCTATTGGAACATGTATAAATGACACTTTTGAAAGTATATTTATTTACTCATATACCAACCTGTATGAACAATCTGCTGGCTTTTTATGTTAGAATGAACAGATTTAGTTTGTTCTGCATTATGGTACTGGAATGGATCCTGTTTGAAAACCAGTGTGGCAATCTGCCCAGGCTGAGGTAGAACTAGTTGGAGTTTGGTGATTACTCAGTCAGAACACTTTTATTTAAAGTTTATAAATAAATTTACCAATGCAATTTTCTGCACAGTTTCACATACATATTTTGATGGTTTCAAACACAAAATTTGGACTACTTTGAAACTGCAAGTGCAAGCTGATGAATGCTTAGTTACTGTTTTACTCCAGTCAGTATTCCAAGACAGTCTGAATTGTGTGAATATACTTTCCAGTTCCTTTCTCTGTATGTGTGACAAGAACTCTTTCATAAAGTTTCTGTGAAATAGCATATTCCTATCTCATTATCCTTGTGCAAGTATTCACAAAATGGTCTCACAGTTGAGAGGGAATAATTGTCTGCAAATGACGTATTTGGGATTTTATCACAGGTCTTCCTCCTTGCATCACTTCCAGCCTTTGTTAAGTTTGTGAGAGTTATGAGGCTATTCTCTGTTTTTCACCAGGTTGGAGCCTACAGGTCTTTTGCTTTCCCTATGTTCAAAATAAGCAGCTGCAGTGATTTTTATTCCTTATTCATTATAGTCTTCTCCAAAGGAGAAGTTTCATCTGTGACATAGAGCTGTAAAGCAACTACAACTTCTGTCCTGCACAAGATTTTTACCTGTATCATAATGACCTAATTAAGGGAGTGAAGAGAGAGAAAAGCAGTGTCTGGAAAAATGGAAATCCTTAGAAAAATTCCTTTCAAAATTGGCATTAGAAAGATTTGGAGAAGGAATCTGTTGCCAGAACAAGGCTGGAAATTTGAGGGAGATGGACTGTTAGGAGCTATCACAGATGAGTGGTCTGACTGGTCCAAGGTCAAATAACCTGAATCAGGTCTTTTTATTAGAGGGTGTGAGAACAGAAAAAGGTGATGTATTCAAATATGATTCTCTTGCAAGAGGCTAAAGGCGCAATTATGTTAGTGTTTTAGTTTACATCAGTAGGTACTGACCACCTGCGTTTACCATGTGTTTATGTGACATTGAGGAGTGGTCTTTGAGCAAATAAATGTTTTTCTTTCAGTGGAAACTGAGGAAGATATAATCCAGGAGCTTACTTACTGCATTCCAACAATTCACTCCATAGGATCAGACTAACACTAGTCCAAAACACATACTTCTGGTCTGAATATGAGGCCCTCAGCACCAATTGTTTCACTCTGCAAATCTTCTCTTGTAGGCAGAATTATTGCTAATACAGACATAACTAGATGAGAAAGATGAGAAAGGTCAGCTCAACTGAGTAACAAATTCTACAAAAAGCTATGTTAGTCACAGGTACTTTTGGAAAAAGGCAATTCTAAATCTCAGGGCCTTTCAAAATTGTTATTGAATCTGAGATGGGCAGTTAATAACAGTCTATTTCACATATTTAGAAATGAGCTCAGTAAGTTAACTGTCTCATTAACATCATACAGGCATTTCTGTGGCTGAGCTGAGAATTAACCTACGTCTTCCAACTCCCACTTGTATAGACTTAGAAAAAGTTGTAGGTGGCTTTACCACAACATTAGAGAATCGAATCTCTGGTATGCAAAACATACTGTCTTGGATTAGCAAGCCAGATGCATTTATGCTCCACATATGAAAGGTAGAAAGATATAATAGACGTTCTGCCTCAGACTTCAAAATACACATACAGAACTCAAAAAAATTAGAGAAAGCACTGCTAGGTAACATGACAGAGTCATATTTTAATACTTCAGGAAGGGAGCGAGACACAAGTAGAGCTATTACTTTTGCAGCCCAGGAGGTATTTGGCTGATTCAGACTGTCTAATACAGATCCAAAACAGCAGCTTCTGTCCCAAGTAGTGAAAAGGTATAGAAGAGAGAAGAAATTACAAAAACATTATAGCCTGAAAAGATCCACAAAGCCAAGTCAAAATACTCCCTTAGACAGATTTTAGCTTGTCAAAAATAATCTCTTTACAGACTAAATATTTAAATGTACTGTATTCTGTGCAATAGAATTGTTAGCAGCTTTCAGTTCCTGAAAATAAGTATAGATGAGAGGAGCAACTGCTATGCTGCGATAAAAAGATCTTTGATTCCCCTGTAACCCCAAAGTTGATGCCATTATGACTTTAGCTAGGAGGATATCAAGTGAAGAAGGATTTGCTCTGAGAAAGACGGAAGCGGTCATGCGTACCTGAATGTATCCTTCAGTTAGTGAACAGGAATTTCAACTTTTCAACTAATGTTGAAAATTTGTAGTCAGAAAACAGGCTAATAGTTTACCCAGAAATAATGACCCATGATGAAAAGACTCAGGCTAAAAGTTCTTAAAGAAGAAGTAATTTGACCCACAAAAAGTAAACCTTAAAATGCTCAGAATGACCATTTCATAAATTGTGCTATAAAGTACTTACTAAATAAAGCAAGGCAGCATGAATGATCAGCAATTCTCAAAGCAAGATGAGCTACAACATTTCTGTTTGTGACCTAGAGATAGAAAACAGACAATCATATCCTGAAAGAGTTAGATTTACTGACACCATGCACAACGACAAAAAAAGTCGTTTGTTAAAAAGGATGATTTTTCAGGGAGCATCGGTCCTAGAGACCTCGTACTGCACAGTTGTGTGACATTCATACCTTGGACATTTCCTCATTTTCTTGCTCTTAACCACCCTCCAAGTGTAATTAATGCTACGCACATGGTCCCCATATTCTGTTGGTAGCATATTTGCAAAAGGTCCAACACATCTGAGAGGAAAGGGCTGCCATAACCTGAAAAATACCAAGCACACAAAGAAATCCCTCGGTCTACACAAGTAAGATTTGAGAGAAAATGCAGGCACACAGATTGTTTAAATTCTACCCAAGTAAGATGGTCT
The DNA here is from genome assembly GCF_000710305.1 of Buceros rhinoceros silvestris. Taxonomy (NCBI): domain Eukaryota; kingdom Metazoa; phylum Chordata; class Aves; order Bucerotiformes; family Bucerotidae; genus Buceros; species Buceros rhinoceros. The sequence continues at coordinate 1,283 of NW_010418451.1, read as the reverse complement.
ACCCAAGAAATGAGACTGAATAAAGGTGATATACCAGGACAAAAAGCAAGTGACATTACAGGAATTGCTATTACAGGAAAGTCCCATAGTAGGTTTTTTAAGCAATCTTCAGAAAGTTGCCTTTGGCTCAGCTGCTTGTCTGAAAAAGTCAGTGGCAAAACCAAGAAACAGAAAGTCAGTAGCTACATATGAAAAGAATTTTGCAGCAGAGATAAAGACAGACTCCTATTCTGCGGGCAACTCATAACCTTCATCCTGAAATACTTCTTCCTCTTTGTTGGTGTCTTTGCAAGTTTTTTAAATATGTTTCAGGATGTACAGTTAGTAAAGCAATAGGAAGAACCTCCTTCATTACCACTCCTCTGGATCATTTCTTCCTGCATTTACACCTGCTTTGAACAGCAGACTGTAAGCGAGGATTAGGGACTCATGCTAACAGCATAGTAAATCAGAAGGCTGAAAAGCATCTCAGTGAGAAAACACCATCTGTCCCGTACATCGAAAAAGGGGTCCTGTCAAAGAAAAGGTATGATACTATGTAACAAAGGATCCGTATGATGGGAGCTCAAACCACACAACAGAGAAAAAAAACTGTTGTAGCCCCTCCTCACTGAGTGTATTAAGAAACATGTATGTCTACAGAGAGTGCTCGGAAGAGAGGAGCAATCTAGAAGATGAGAAAAAACTGCTTGGAAACAATCTTTAAGAAGGGAAAGGAGAAGTATCAGGAATCTGAGAGATTTTCTCACTATCAGAGCTCCTGGGAGCAGGCTTTGTAATTGAGGTAAATGTAATTGAGGCTCAACACACCTGAAGGAGTACTTGGATACTTCCCATTCATAGAAGCTGGTTTTCTTCTACACCAGCTTAGTGGCTAAAAGCAAGAGTCAGATAATTACCTTGTCATTTACAGTGTTGCAGCACAACTGGTATTTGATCACAAACGATTAAATGATGGTCCTATCACCCTTATATGTCTCTGAAATCAAACTAATATTATCCTCAAAAACAGGGAAAACTTTCATTCATTTTCTTTTTTCAAGCATTCTGTATTTAAGCATGTGGAACTTGATTTTAGCTATTCAATCCATGGCATTCGAATAGTTTATAGTTATTTCAATGCATTGCAGAAGTTCCTTATTTTTCCCATTCAGAGAAACAGAGGAATCTATCTCGTAGATACCCACTCCATTTCCATACTCGCAGCTACTTTTGTATCTTTATTAATGTTATAATGGTACCATAACTAAATTGCACCCCCTTGCCATGGGGAAGGAGCTTGC
>NW_010418450.1:19099-32588 GCF_000710305.1 Buceros rhinoceros silvestris | reverse complement strand
GCAGCGGTCTCGGTCCCTGGCGCTTGCCCTGCCTTGGTCAGCGGGTGGGGGATTCTTGGCCCCTTTTCACCTCGCTTCCCTCCCTCTCCTTGCCCGTGCGAGGAACCTTCTGGCCCCAGGGACGGCGGGCCCGTCCGGTCCCTGGCGCTTGCCCTGCCTTGGTCAGCGGGTGGGGGATTCTTGGCCCCTTTTCACCTCGCTTCCCTCCCTCTCCTTGCCCGTGCGAGGCCCCTTCTGGCCCCAGGGCAGGCGGCCCCGTGGGAGCCTCTGCCGAGGGACTCCAGGAACGCCAGTCGGTACCTGCGTCAGCCCGGACGGCTCCTGCAGCGGAGCTCAGATTCCCCTCTGCAAAAAACATGCTGAACTTGCCCGTGACTTCTGCTCTTTATGGTAATTTCTAGTGGGTTTTTCCTCAGGAGAGGTGTCAGGGTCTTCAACCTGTATTTGCTGTCATCTGCCCTGGAAGCTGCTTTAAAAAATTGTGTGTTTCTCATCATCTCCCAGTCTTCAAGCATCAAGATGATGCCTCCAGCAAATTTTCAGCAGTGCAGCCATTTCACCCTGGAGTTCCTTCAGAGCTCATAGGTGAAACCCAGCTTTTACCCTCAGGTTGGCTACTGGTGTAGTTGCCTGCCCCAGGCAGTGCTTGCCCGGCCGATGAGGGCAAAGGGTGTTGTAGATAGCAGAGGTGGTTCAACAGCAGGAGCTGGCACCAGGATTAAACCACAGCCCCGGCTGTCGGAAGGGAAGGCAGTTCATTTGCCTTTTAAAAACGAGTAAGGAGTCGACCTCTAAATAATGATCTTGGTCAAGAAAGCCCCAGGCAATCTCAAACACGAGCCAGTGAAAAACAAAAGTCAAACACCAACCTGTAGAAGCTTCTGAAATTTTAGTTTGGCATGTGTTTTGAAAAGAACATATGTGCTTTTTTGGCTTTACATCATTTGTTACAAGGTGTGTATTTTGGTTCCTTTAGTTCTGAGTAGCACATGGACCTTTTTAAGCAGCTGCAGTTGGAGAACTGTTCTGCAACAGTGACTATTCAGAGCTCAAAAAAATCCACTGCAAAAAAAAAATCCATCGAGTTATGCTCGACTTGCCAACCAGCAGGTTTGTTAAAAAGAAGCTGAAAGAGACAAGTAAGACGACGAAGAGGGAATGCAACCTGCTGCTCTCTGTAGCAAGCAACATTGCGCTGCAGTAACTGGCAATACTCTCTCCTGTTGCAACTCTTTTGAAAGTGGATTAAGATCCGTGCCATGTGTCCAGATAATTTTCATAGTAAAACAAACTTGGAGTGACTTGATTACTAGACATGTAGGAATCCCAGATCTGCAGGGTGCAAGACATCCCTTGGACCTCCTGTGCCCAAGACCAGCCTAAGAAGACCTCCAGGCTGTGCCCACAGTAAACTTTCCATCCTTAACAATGAAGAGCACAGAGCTAAAGATGTGTGCGGAAGGAACCTTAGCGCTGCCTTTTTTGAGAAGTCCTTGAGAAAAACCAAAGTTGCCTTCTGCTTTCAAACAGCATCTGCATGCGCCTGCACAACAGCCCCTTCAGGACAGAACCCCCTGCCCCTTTACTCTTCGCCCCTCAGTGCCTTCACAGCAAGGTGCAGTTCTGACAAACCAAGGGTAACAAATGGTGTGGTCGTCCTGTCCCCCAGCCCGGGGAGGCAGAAGGAAGGCCCTGGCAGACTTCAGATCCACTAAAAAGGCAGTTTCCATTGAGTGCTGTATCTTCACACACCCACACCCGTATTGTGCTGCCCACACTCTCTTATCCACTGACATCCCTGCAGTGTGAAGGCCCCTGAGTGACCCAAGTACTTCACCCACGTAGGCTCATTCCCTCATGATGATCTCTGTAGCACCATAGCACAGCCTAAGGTGCTAAGGGTCTTCTGTGATCCATGGTTCCTTACAGCTTCTGCTCTGCTAGCTAGCATTGGTGCTCCTGTGACTGGCAATGAACCAAGTCAGGGTGCAAATGTGACAAACACCAGCTGGAGGGGTTGAATTTTCAGCTCTGCATCAGCTCTGCATGCAATTGCATGAGGAGCACTGCTGGCACAAGGGACCGAGTAGGAGTTCGTGGGCAAGGATGAGAACCTGCACAGCAGGAACTTAACTTAGTTAAGCTGCCATGAAACTATAGCTTGAGACATGCCTGTGATCTTTGACCTAAAAGGGGTCCATGATTATGTCATACTTGCCATCAGGGAGTTTTTTAGCTGAGACCTGGCTATAGCTAGGAAAGGTGGAGCACACTCTGATCCTGCTTCTGCATACTTTAGTACTGGGCCAGAGCCGAGCAGGTTTGTGATTGCTGTTTTTAACTACATAGATGATAGCAGGCAGCGCAAGTTACAGACAGGAGCTATGTCCTGCAATCTTGAAAATCTAATTTCACAGCAGGCACAGATGCTTTTTAAAAGACTGGTGACTTTTTGTGGCTCTGCTCCAGCCTCACCCCTCATATGTGGCAGTTGGTGCTGTTATCCCAGCTCCCAGGCCATGGCAGTGGCCATTAACACTTCAGAAGACACTGATGGGTAGGAATTTGCTTTCTCCTGTCTGACACCATCCACTGCTGTGCAAGTACCTCCCCAGCAGCACTTTCCTGAGGAGCATACGCTGACTTGTGAGTCTGGCCACAAATTTGCCTCCCACATAGACTACCCTTCAAGCTAATCTTTCTCCCCACTGGCAGAGTTGGCGCGTGCCAAATTTGATTTGTCTCTTTGTGTTTTTTCCCCTGGTTTGCAGAAGTTCAGTATTCAGAGATCTGCATTTATGAGACCATGGCATAGAGAGAAGGGATTTAGATGCAAAAACTGGAAAGTTTTGGGGAGCAGACAGACAAGACTGCAAATTAAGAAGGCAGTCGAAGAGTATTTCAACATTTGATCTGACAAATGCAGAAAAGCTCTAGGGATGATAGAGTAGGACGTGGGGAGTGTACGTTTGGGGTTATATGAGGTATAACAGCATAACAGTTGTGATTAGAAAAGCCTCTCCCTGGCAGTTAGGATTGTCCTTCTGACTCCTGATCAGCGTAATGATCAGAAAATGTAAAGGAGGTTAGAGAAGCTGCAGCCTCAGATGGTAGCAGTGGTGGAGGAGTGTGATTACCCGTGTTGGACTGGATCAACACCTCATCTGGATGAGAAGCAGAGATAAGATTCTGGATGCAGTAAGTGTCTGCTTCCTAAAACAACTATTCTATAACCCCACAGAAAAGATGCTTTTGGCCTTAATTTACATGAGCTGCTGTGTGACAGCAGCTACTACAGAGCTGGATCTGACACCGAGGTGAATGAGAGCAGACCAGGTAAATCCAGCACAGGAGTACTCAGTTTTGAGGGAATTATGTGAATACCCAGCAGTTATTTCAAACAAAAACGCTGCAAGAAACTCTCCAAAATACAAGAAGCCTGTAACAAGGGTGGAAGCTGGACCGTGGTCATCTGGGTTTGGGATTTTGGGGTTTTTAAGTTTATTAGAAGCCCAGGTAAACTGTTCAGCCAGCAAGTGATGCAGTAAAAGCCCTGCATGGCTTGATGAGAAAGCTAAGAGGACTAAGAGGAAAGTTTGATGTTTTTAAGAAGTTAAAGCTTACTCAGATGAGAACAAGAAAGCCCATGAAATATGACAGGAGAGATATAAACTGAAAAATCAGACTAAAAAATATTGAAGAGTGGATCCAGGCATGCTAAAAAAACTACAGCAACAAGTTCTTTAAATATAAAATGTTACCCCGGACAAGCTTACAGAATGCCAATCTCAAAACCAGCAGTTGCAGCTCAAGGAAGGGATCCTTGGCTTTGAAAGACAGCTCTGTGAAATCATCAGCTGTGTGTGCTGGGACAGCACAAAAAGCCCACAAAATATTGGGTACCATCAGGATGCATGCTGAGAACAGCGCGGAGGCATCCCTTTTCTGCAGTATAAAACTTCTGTGCAAACACAAAACTTCTGTGTTTGCAGAAGTATAAGGGGATGATTCAGAAAAGGTCAACGAAAATAGTCTAAGGGCGGGTGCACTGTGTTAAGAAAGCAGGCTGAAAAAGTTGAGCGTCATCAGTGTGGAGAGGAAAAGGCAGTGGAAGAATAAGGTCAAGGTTTACAAACTCATGAAGTAAATAAATGAAAGGCATAACCCTTTACCAAATCCTGCAACGGCTGAACTAGGGCATTTGCTTAAACTAGTAGGGGATTGTTTTAAAACAGATAAGATGGAGTTTGCTGCCACAGGAGCCTGGGGAGTCAGGTGGATCAGCAGAATCAGTAAGGGATTAGGCAAATTCCCGGACAGCAGGTGTACAGGGGATGCTAAAAAGAGTGTGTGTAGATGTACATAGCAATATCCCCAGCACAGGGATTGTGGATGTTGGGGGAGGTGCAAGGGGAAGGGGCCAGACCTGCACGGTTTCCCTAGCAGCATTTTCTACTGTTGGATTAGAGTCTCACTTCTTTAAAGGTAACTAAGTAAATTTTCATGATTCCTTTAAATTACTTTTTTTTTAATAATGAAATAAGTTCACATTCACAAACCCTAGCTAAAATCTGAATTTATTAAGGTAAATAATCAAACCTTGTTACAAATCCAGCACATCATCATCACTGCAATGAGTTTCATGCAAAGTAAAAATAGCCTGGTGTGGTCACCTACAAGAATATTCTCTCACCCTGGTGAGCACATGTTCTTCAACGGCGCCTGTGGTGTTTCTGAGACCTGTAACACTGGATCATCTTGGCAGAATCACTTTTCTTGCAGTCAAAATCCTGTACGTGGTGGAGCCAACTACATAGTGTGGGACTGGAATGCAGGGGGTCTGTGGGACTGGAATGCATTGTTACTGCTAAACGAATGACGCTGTCACAGTAATGAAATACTTTATGCAAATTATGGTGACTTTTTGTTTCTTTAGTGCTCTAAAGCACTAAAGAAGTTTGAGTGTTTGAAGGTGTGATACTCTTGAGTAATTTTGTAGTTTTGCTGTCATACGTTTTACCGTGATGCTTTCATCAAAAATTACATCTTTTAGTCCCAGTTATAACATACGAGTTCCAAAGCAGTACAGCCTGTGTGCCGGACTGTGACATATCCTGAGGCAAACATATTGCACCATTTTAGGAGAACAAGAAACTGCAAAAAGTCTGATGTTTCTTTCTTTTTGTCTGACAAAAAAATTCCCACTGGGAAAAATGTGTATGAAGGAATAAGTACAGGGTAAAGTCATTCTCTGGCAAAAATAGTTCTATTGGGTTAATACAGGTCATGTAGGCATTGAATTGTTATTTTGTGGCGATCTTTATGACTTAATTTTTCTTCTGGTAGGAGTACGTTGTTGTAAGTGCTAACTGATTTCCCACATAAAATCCGAAACCGCTCCTGGTCAAATACGAGCATTCTGCATCTGCCGATCACGTGCCTGCACAGACACAGAAATGCTCTGATTGCTTCTTATCTGCCCTGAAGCAATTGTGCCTTTTTTCTATGCATATTTTCAAATCACTTATTTAATATTTGTTCGGAATCCTGGTACCTACTTTTTCCCCACCTTTGCACCGTGGCTTGTAAAGTGTAATGACACTTCACCGTGGTTTTCCCCTTAATCTTCCAGCCACTGGGTGAATTTGGTGTTTCTGTGGCCTGGCTCTCCACCAACTCTTAAACCAGATTTCTAAGAGCAGTGAGTATTGGATAAAGCCTGTGGGTCCTCCTCAAATAGCAGCAGCCACAGCACTTGATATTCCAAAGTTAGTGAGATAAACCCCACATTTTTAATATGTATTTTCCCCACAGAATATGAAACCATTTATTGAAATTGGAAAGGCTTTCATATTCTGCTACATGGAGCCCTATGTGCTGGAAGAACCTTTACTGAGTCACCTAATAGTTCCTCTTTGTCATGTGGCCAAATTATTCTCATTTTAATTTTCAGCTTTCAGAATCATTACTAATGTCAGACTCCAGAGTTGTCTTTGATGTCTGGATGAGGCAATTGGTACATAAGCGGCTGTTCTCTCTCCAAAAATAACACCTCTCAGACCCTGCTTGTCATGGCTCAGGGCTCCCACTGATCCTGCTGCGTAGCATGACCTTATCCAGGCAGCAGCTGATCCTGGAGACCCCCCTAGACAGCCCCCTTAGCCAGCAGTCCTGAGTAATAGCCGTTGCTATCAGCGCCACTGAATTTTTGATTTTGAAGGAGGAGTACGCAGAGGCTGGCTGGCAGGATTTCACACAGCCAGCTTACAGGGAACCGCTTGGGCTCCCCAGGTTTTCCTCTTCAGTCCATGCATTTCCACTTCAATGCTGCAGGCTGTTGCCTTCTATAAATGTGGTCACCCACCCTGGACACACGTAGAAGCACATGAGTGCAGTGATACATTTTTCATCTCCTTCCTTTTTAGATTAAATGCCCTCAAATATATTGAAAAAACTGCACAAACTGAGTAGGTATCAGGCCTTCCTAGCGGTTCTTCTTCATTCACACTCCTCTCCACTGGGCATAGAGCTCTGCTCCCTTTTCATCAGCCACCAAGCCTACATGTGAAGCTGGGCTTGCAGTTTGGAGAAGGTCAAGGAACAAAAACGGTGTTTATAAAGGGCTGAGCGAGCGTCTTTGATACTTCTCTGAGTATCCCTCTAGCATCCAACTGCTTGTGGCTCAGATACTCTGAATAAGAGGCACATCTACCTGCGTCGTATGTATGCACACATGCACACAGAAAAGTCTCTCTCACAAACGGCATGTACGCTTATACACTTAAAAGTGTGTGTATACGAATGTATTTTAGTATCTAAATTATATATACACACTAGTTGTGTTATTATTTCTATTAATACAGTATTAGATGTTAATGTGCCTATTTTTACCTACCATCTTCTGTGTTGTCCCTCTCTTCTAAAACAGGCTATACTCTCCGTGTCCATCCATACACACACACCTGTGTATAAAATAGCTTCTAAGCTTCAAGTGCAAGGTGGGCAAACAGTCGGGTTAGGTATTTTAAATATCTGATTTGTAAAAATACTATTTATACTTCTTGAAGTTCTTTGTTAATTCTTTGCTGACCACATTTACTGCTTGTGTCTGTGGCAATATGTTCAGATGAGATGAAAGAAGACATTCTGTGTCGTGCTTTAGGCCCAAATTCACTTTGACAGGATCCCACTCAAGTTTAAGTCTGGACCCAGATACAGATCTTTGCAAGACAAAAGCACTGCAATCATCAGCACAGCACCAGCTCTGTGTCAGGTGTTTGAAAGTCAGCTTTTTATCCCTGGAGCTCCTTTCCCTTTTAAAAAGCTCTTAGATTATCAGTGGTTTAGCATTAATTACTTCTAAATTATGCTAAACTGTTTTCCTGAAAGTCTGAATGTTTAATTCATAAAAGCCGTTTTCAAAAGACCATTTCCCTGTGCTGCTTGTTATGGAAACAGCAGCGTCGTAGCCAGAAGACAGCTCTCCAGGAAGTGAATGACAGGTCAGTAGTCATAAGCTCGGTGAATTTTGGCATTTGCCCTTGAAGTAAGAGGAAGACTAACAAAAGGATTCTCCTGGAGAGGCTGTGGCAGAAGACAGGCGAGGGGAGAGACCTGCTTGGACATAGGTTTTGAAATGTCTGCCATTTTCTGTGAGCTTTTTCAATAAATGTGGATCTGAAAAAATTTGAAATTGTAATTTTCATGTCTTTATCAGTTGACCCTCTCTTCCCTCAAAGGCAATTTTCTCAGTCCACATAAAATTCTTGTTTTAAGAGCAGGAGAAGCAAAGAACTGTTTGCAAGTATGGTTTTCTATACTGCAGTGAAACTGTTCCAGCCTGTTCCTTAAAAGAAGCATATTTAATTGCTTTAACCTTCTACACTTAATCTCACAATTTTATTTTTCAGCCCTCTTTTTCACAGAATCTCAGAATCATTTTGGTTGAAAGAGACCTTTAAGATCATCTAGTCCAACCATTCACCCTGCACTGCCAGGGTCCCTAAACCATGTCCCTCAGCACCACATCCACACGTCTATTAAACACCTCCAGGGATGGGGACTCCACCACTGCCCTGAGCAGCCTGTTCCAGTGCTTCACAACCCAAAAGGGTTTACAGAAATGTAAAGACATCTTAACGTCCAACCTAAAACTCCCCTGGTGCAACATGAGGCAGTTTCCTCTTGTCCTGTCACTTGTTACTTGAGAGAAGAGACCGACCCCCACCTCGCTACAACCTCCTTTCAGGTGCTTGTAGAGGGTGATAAGGTCTCCCCCAAGCCTCCTTTTCCCCAGGCTAAACAACCCCAGGTCCCTCAGACGCTCCTCATAGGACTTGTGCTCCAGACTTTTACCAGCTTTGTTGCCCTTTTCTGGACACGCTGCAGCGCCTCGATGTCCTTCTGGGAGCGAGGAGCTCAACACTGGGCACAGTGCTCAAGGTGTGGCCTCACCAGTGCCCAGTACAGGGGGACAATCGCTGCCCTGCTCCTGCTGGCCACACTAGTGCTGATAGAAGCCAGGATGCCGTTGGCCACCTGGGCACACTGCTGGCTCGTGTTCAGTCGGCTGTTGACCAACACCTCCAGGTCCTTTTCTGCTGGGCAGTTTCCCAGCCACTCCTCCCCAAGCCTGTAATGTTGCAGGGGGCTTGTTGTGGCCCAAGTGCACTCGGCCGTGGCATATCCATCCAGCCTGTCCAGATCCCTCTGTAGAGCCTCCCTACCCTCAAGCAGATCAACACATCCGCCCAACTTGGTGTCACCTGCAAACTTACTGAGGGTGCACTCGATCCCCTCATCCAGATCATTGATGAAGACATTAAAGAGAACAGGCCCCAAAACTGAACCCTGGGGAACACCACTGGTGACCAGCCACCAACCGAACTGAAGCCCACTCACCGCCACTCTTTGGGCCTGCCCATCCATCCAGTTTTTTATCCAGAGAAGAGTACACCCATCCAAGCTACAGGCAGCCAGTTTCCCCAGGGGAATGCTGGGGGAAACAGCGTCAAAAGCTTTACTACAGTCCAGGCAGAAAACAGCCACAGCCCTTCCCTCATCCACTAAGCGGGTCACCTGGTCATAGAAGGAGATCAGGTTCGTCAAGTAGGACCTGCCTTTCATAACCCCATACTGACTGGGCTTGATCTCCTGGTAGTCCTGTATGTGCCACATGACAGCACTCAAGATGATCCTTCCCTGGCACTGAGATCAGACTGACAGGCCTGTAGTTCCCTGGATCCTCCTTCTGGTAGATGGGCATCACATCAGCTAATCTCCAGTTGACTAGTGCTTCCCCAGTTAGCCAGGACCAACGAGAAATGATGGAAAGTGGCTTGGTGAGCACTTCCACCAGCTCCCCCAATGCCCTTGGGTAGATGTTGCTCATTTTCACTGGGACACTTGGTGCTTACCCTTCCAAGAAGTAGCTGATTGATTGTTACTCACCGAATCTCCAATTTATTTCAGTTTGACAGTTCTCCAGGAACTAGAGGATCGGCTGAAGAGAGCAGATGCAGATCCTTCAGTGAAAGCTGTTACGATTTGTGGTGAAAATGGGAACTTCAGTGCAGGCAAGACATTTTTCATCAAACACAACCTACTAAAAAGAGAAAACACTTTCCACCCATCATGTCTGAAGGTTCTCTGCCTCATAATAATGCTGGTAAAAGTCCTGATTTGGCTGGCAATGGCCACAAGGCTTTTTCTATTCTGCTGTGCCGTAAGTGACATGGGCCACGTGACAAGCTGGACTGTCCAGGCCAGAAATAAGCCAGTACGTTCATGGTGTAATGAGGGACAGCTGCTCATCTCCCTGATCTACTGGTGCCTCCTTACTCTCCATAGATTTGTTTGTATTAAATCTCTGGACCTTCAGCTGGTCCAGCGTATGGATTGGGTTGGGGCAGTGGTGAGTAACAGACCTCCAGCTGTAGAAACCTGGGAATTTTGGGAATTTCTGTAGAGCTCTGTATTGCTTGTTACTTGTAACTTGCATTGTTCACTTTATTACACCAAGGCTGTCTGCAAAATTCCTGTGGTAACTGCATGACCATTACAGTTACTATGTACTTTTGCACTTAGCCTTCCCCTGAGCTCTCTGAATAGGCTCAAGGAGCCAGGGCTTCTTGAAGGTGATCGCAACAGGGGTCGATTCCTGTTAACCACTCTCCTGCCAGCAGAATGCTCTGCAGAGACTTGACCATGTTCAATGCCATAGAAGGAAGGATTGTTCCAATCACGGCCTTGACTGCTAATTCCTCTTAATCTTTTTATGCCAACTCAGGAGCTGACATTCGAGGATTCTCTTCTCCAAAGAGACATGGTATTGGCTTGGGCCCCATCGTCTCTCTCATAGAAAGGAGTGAGAAGCCCGTGGTGGCTGCCATTGAAGGCGTTGCCTTGGGAGGAGGCCTGGAGGTGGCACTTGGCTGTCACTATCGGATTGCACATGTGAAGGTAACGCACTCTGTGAGCTAGAGAGGCTGGTGAAGGCATCAGGAGCCATATACACATGGCCATAGACAGGGTGGGAGCCTGCTCCTGAAGAGCATGCCTTTCCTGGGCTCACCTGCCCAGAGAAGGGGGACTTTACAGCTCCAGGATACAAATCTGTGCACTCAGACATTCTTCACCTACACACCACCCTTCCATAAGTCTTCCTAAATAACTAATTTCAAGTAATTTCTAAAAAGAGTGATTTGTAACTCATAGAATAAGATGGCTGCATAGAAACTTGAGCAACTGAGTGCTAATTTGCCCTAGGTCTCAGGAGTCATTATCTGTACTCTGGTGTAGATGGCTGTGTCTTACTGGCTCATGCAGCACGACTTTCTCTTACTTTTTTTTACTGCAGAAAATTTTGCATTTCTTTCTGCTAGTGGCCTAGTTTCAATAGGCAGTTGAAACTCAGCTAGCGCAGAACATTCATGGTTTGATTCCTCCTAAGCTCTGGGTCCTCAAGGAGCAGTCTGACCAAAAGACAGCTTTAAGAGTCTTTTAAGGAGTGATTGATTTTTTTTTTCTTGAATCCTCTCCTTCAAGACTGAGGAATGCTGAACTACCTTTTAGCAGAACCTGGTCTTCTTATAGAGACTCTTCACTCATCCCCTCACACAGCAGTGTGAACTGCTGTTTCTTCATGGCTGTTGCTGTAGCAGCATAAAGGGGTATTCTGCATCCACCCTACATGTCACCTAAGGGGGGTGACATAAGTAGTGGTTTTAAAATTATCCCAAACCTCTCAAGAGCTCAGTGGGAAATGTGCAAATTATTTTTTTAAAAACAAGGCAAAAAATAATCTAGATAGACAAGACAACCCTGCTGCTCCTGGCTTCTCTGCCATAACCCAACTAAATGTCAAGTGCACCAAGAACACTGTCGAAGGAAACACATTTTAAGGATGATTAGGGAAGAGTTCAGTTTTCCTTTACTAAACTTCCAAGAATTAGACTAGGGAGGTAACAGTTAGGTCACAGAGCATTTGGTAACAACTGGTTGAAAGCATTAGTTTACACGTGTGTCAGTCCGGGGGATGTTGTTGGCCCCGCAGCTCTCCTCCAGTGCCGTGCTAGCACACATACATCCACTGAAAGGTGATGTTTTTCCTTGCATTTGTACACAAGTTCTTGAAATGGTTGAGTGGGCTTTTTCCTTAAAAGTGTTACATGGCAAGAAGCGAGGAAGAAGTTTCTGTGTAGAAGTTTTGAAGCTTCCTAGAGGAGCAATGTGTGAATCAGGTCTGCTTATCTTTCCTCCATTCTGCTCAGTTTGTAATTATTACTTTCTAATCAGATTTGGCGCTGAATTTCACTTCATTTTAGGCGCGGATGGGTTTACCAGAGGTCACCATTGGATTACTTCCAGGCGCCGAAGGCACTCAGCGTCTACCCAGACTGATTGGTGTACCAGCTGCTCTGGATATGATCACTACAGGTAAAGTACTCTGCCTGGGCCTTGCGCTGTGTATAGCAATATGGCATTGAGTCATACCATCACCTTGGCCTAAGAAATGTGAATTTCTTTTACCTGTGTAGCTGCTTGGGTTGAAAATCATCTTGTTTCCGCTAATGATGGGCTAAGAAAGGCACATGTAGTTAGTAATGCGTTTTATGAGCATGCCTCATATTTGAAGCCAGCTATACGCTTCAGATGAGAAAGAATGAAACTGCCCATCATGCCCCACTGTAGTCACCTTATTTCTCTTTTTTGTCACAGGAAGATACATTCCAGCAACTGAAGCACTGAAGCTGGGCTTGGTTGATGAAGTTGTGGAAGAAAACACAGTTGAGGCAGCAATTCACTTGGCAAACAAAGTGATTGGTGAGGAAAGAATTGTAGAAATGCCAAGAAATAATTGGTGGCGCTTCAGGGCTGGAGAGAGCCAGAACAAAGCCCACCAGTTTGTTCAAATTTGTATGCTCCATTCATTGAGTCTTGGCATCCATATAAGAGAGAATTAATTGCAGAATTTGTTTTCAGTTATCTGAAGTGAAAAACTCAGATACTGGAGAGCTGCAGAAATTCAAATGATGATTCAGAGAACAGATACGTATCAAGTCCTCCTGCTGCTTAATTATACATCCAAACTCACATGCTCCTCTGGGCTGCTGCACTCCACTGATTTTGGGGACTATGTGCTCTTTCCATATATAGCTTTGGATCACAGCTGGTATCACATGTATTCTGGTTGCACCATCAATAATGGCTGATCAAAAATAACTTTCTCCCCCTAGTGGAGGAGCTGGCACGTCCTCAGCCCGACTTAATGGTCCATGAGTACCCAAGTGACTCTGTCCCTAATCCTGTAGCTGCTATGTAAGAAAATGGCTTGTGGAGGTGGGAGGGATGTGAAGACATTTTTCCCTCCCACCTTCCAAGTAACAAAATCAGATTCACTGGAGCTAACACAGGAAGAGGAGCATTCTTTGTGCAGCATGAGGAGCATCACCTTGAGAGAAAACAGGGTATTTTTCCGCTCTTAACCCCCTCAAACCTTTGGAAAGACCGCTGACTTCCATCAGGATTTCATTTGGAGCTCTGTCACATACATGCAAGGAAGCAAAAAAATCTTTCTGCTTTGGTCATGTGGCCCTTCTGAGCAGTGCTTTTCCAAGCTGGGGTGCTGCTTTTGCTCCTGCAGGTCTCTTCACTACAAAAGGAAGGAGCACTTCTGCTGTACTGGAGCAGCCTAAGCTTTGTCCTAGATGACAGCATACTCTATATTTAAGATAGTTCAATGAAAGGGCTATTCTTAAAGATCAGTGTCTTGTTTACTTCCCTACAACTTGAGATTTACCAGAGAGGGACAAAAGGCTATATTCTTTGGCTAGCTTTTCTGCAAGAGGCGCCCTTCCTTCTCACTGTATTCATCCTGTGGTATATTTGGACTTCATTTTTAGTGCAGATTTGGTGACATAAGCAGTTCTCTTTTCTCTTTCCTTATATGTAATCAGATTATTTAATATAATTCTGTAGACAATATGGG
>NW_010418450.1:17023-19036 GCF_000710305.1 Buceros rhinoceros silvestris | reverse complement strand
CCCTATATGTAATCAGACTATTTAATATAATTCTGTAGACAATATGGGTGATATACTTCATCATTGCTTCTAAGAAAAACAAAGATAGTTTGGTTCACTGATTTTGTGAGAACTCTGTTTCTCCATCTGTTGGCAACCAGTGAAATATTACTACTTTTCTAGGCAAATTAACCAACAAACAGTGTTCCCTTTGATGTACCCTCTGGGCTTTTGAATGATGCCCTGCGTTAAGATCTATACCCGTACCGATGGCAGCGGCAGTGTGTTGTAAACGAGTAATAGATACACTGCAAGAACTGGGAAAACAGCAAGCATCCGGGATTTCAACAAATGCTTTGTGAACTTAGGTGAAATTTAGATATCTGTATGCTTATTTCTTCTGTGACAGACATTGTGCAGTAGTTGACAGTTGTGAAAGTCAGCTTGACCTTAGAAGAGAACTTCAGGAATGGAGCATACTATTCCCCAGTGTAATTTGCTTTGTGGAACTTATGTCCACTACCACCACTGACAAATTCCTCTTCTGTAGCTTCATCTCCATTGAAAATTGCCACTACCAGGAAATTTTTTTTTTTTTTTTTTTTTTTTTTTTTTTTTTTTTTTTTTTTTTGAGAATTGTATAAGCAGACAAGGATACCAGCTGGATGTTTAGCAGGTAACCTGTCCCAGTCTTACTCACTATTAGTGGTAGATTTTGTACCTGTTCATTGCTGGTTTGAGATACCCCAGTAAAAATGAGTAAAGTCATTGAAGGTGTTTCACATCATGCTATATACCAATGCCAACAAGAGTTTTAAAAGGCTTTCAGACTTTCCAACAGCTTTGCCGGCATTTACAATATGTGCTTTAACAGTTAAAATACTGGCAAATCAGCTAATCTTTATTTCTTCCCTGCTTGAAAAACTTCTCATTAAACCTTGCAGAAGACTGTGAAAAGTTTTGATGCACCATTTAGCCTCAGATTACCTGATAATTTGAAAGAATGTTGTACTCAGAATCCACATGTTCCTTCTGAGTCATTCCTGGCTTTGGCCTTTGCCTAAAGTTAATATAATTCTCCTGCCATACAAAGGCAAACCTGCACTTTTATTTCTGTACATCACGCACCAGCTCAGGGCTGCAGAAGAGATGACAGACTTGCCTAGCTGGTCTGGGTTTGTTCACATTGAGTTCTGTTTTCAGGGAACATTTTTCAGATCATCCTAATAAAACCAGAGTCAGAGTTGTACAAAAAAGTACCGTCACAGAAGTCCACTGTCTTTGTATAGCATGTAGAATTTTTTTTTCTTATGCTGTGGTTTTTTTTCTAAAAACAAGAGGCTAACTCTGCTGGCTTCTTACCGAACAGTTTGGCTAAATAACTAGTTTTGTCACTGATGGAATTTCTGTTCTCAGAAGACTGTATTGCAAGACATATCTCAAAGAATCAATTCAGAAATCATTTTCTTCTAAAGCTTTCTCAGCGCTGGAGCTGCAGTATCTCATGATGAGATCAGTCTCAAATAACTGGCCTTACTGAAGAAGTGCCCTTGATTATTGTTTCAATGTGCAGTTGACAGAGCTACCTCTCTGGTAGGTATGTTGGGAAAGCATCTTCATCCATATATTTTTACGGATTATTCCTAACACCTTTAAAAGGAGTTCTGAGACAGTCCTGAATAAGTGGTTGTAGGAAAACACAGAGACAATTATTGATACCAAGTTAAATTTTTCATTGAAAACCAGTAATTATATATTGCAGATAGGAAGCGAGCATAGGTTCCCAGCCTTCTTCAGGCAAACTGGCCTCTTCAGCAAGAAGAAAATTATTTTACTTTTGAAAGCATTTTTTAGAAGTAATAGACAGGAGCTAAATCCTTGGAGACAGGGAGAACATTCTCGCATTAAATGCGCTTGATAGTCACTGCACTACTTCGAAGCTGCATTACATAATTTGTCCACCCGATGGCAACACGAAATTGAAGAACTGCTGTGATCGCTTGTGGCAGCTTACACTGCCCCCCTCTTTCTGGC
>NW_010418450.1:6362-17000 GCF_000710305.1 Buceros rhinoceros silvestris | reverse complement strand
GGCAACACAAAATTGAAGAACTGCTGGGATCGCTTGTGGCAGCTTACACTGCCCACCTCTTGCTGGCCTGCCATAGTCTTCCTCAGCTGGAGGAGAAAAGGGCTGCTGATCCTCTGCACAGCAGACTTCTTTGAAGGTCTCCCTTCACGTCTAATCATCCCTTGGTTTCTGACCACATCTGCTGATTGACCTTTATCAGCTTCTCAGAGCACGGAAGTATCAGCGGCTTGCACCGAAGAGCCAGGCAAGATCAGTTCAATTTAGACTAGCCCAGGCCCCACAGGTGTTAAACTCTGTTTGGAAAGGTGATGATGAGTTCCTGACTGCGTCACTAGGAGTACCTGTGGAGGAGTCACGGCTTTCTTCCGAGTCTCGTAAAACCCCAAGCAGCTGCAGGTACTGCTGTTGGGTAATTGCATGCTTTAAACGGAGGCTGTCGGAGAAAGGCTTTCAGCTGCAGTTGCAAGGGCCTTTCATGTGTCATCTCTGGGAAGACGTACAATAGAAACACATTTTAATCTCTCTCCAGGGCTCATGATTCTGGCTGCCACCTTCTTTAGGCAGAAGGTCTAGCAAAATGTTCCTTTGACAGAGTTTGTGAAAGGTCTGGCATAAACTGGACTTGTCTGCGGCAGGGCTGAGACCACTGTGAGCCTGAAGAGCAGGGTCCTGTTTCAGCTTTGTTTCTCAGAAATTCACAAGCAGTTCACTCCACCGGAAGGTTCTTCAGCTAACCCTGCCTCTTGCACATGGAGTCCTATCATATCCCAAGGATTTCCAGCTCTGGGATTTTTTCCTTTTCTCTCTCTCTCTTTTTCCTTTAAATAGCATGATATTTGGTACTGCATTCATACATGTTGCTTTTGGTGATAGAAAATATATAGACTTGATCTGTCCTTTGTGCCACCTGAACTACAAATCATGGGAAACCAAAGCAGGTGTCTGTGCTAGCTCCTGCGCATGAATGACACTTTTCCCTGCAGCACTGATGTCTGATACTGTTTGTCATGTTCCTGCTGCTTTGATTTCAGACATCAAGTTGCAGGGATCCCACACCAGTCTCTTCTTCCTGGTCGTAAATATGCCCTTGGTTCTTATTAGCATTGCAGAAGCAAACTCACTGCACGAGGATGCTCTGGAAATACTTAGCAAAACCTGTTTAACTTACAGCTAAATAAGACATATATTACAGGACCTTGAGGAGAATTACTTTTCTTTCTTCCTTTGAGGAACTCTCTCACATCCCCTGCCAGTGTTTGTGCTTATAAGTACTATTTGCTATCGGAAGACCAGTCTTAAAGGCTCCCAGTGGTATTCCATTTTTACCAGTCCTTTCCACATCAGAGATGTCATATGAAGTCCCTTGATCTGCCCAGTCTTAAGTGACCTTCCAGCCATCAGATCTGCTTTCTGGGACAAACCCGAGGTTTCCTCTTGCAGTGAAACGAAACCTAATGTTTAAGTCCTAAATAAAGGACTGTGGATAAAGAACATTGCTGGGTTAAAAACATACATTTAGGGAAAAAACAAAGGATTCCAAAATAAAGGAACATTATCCTGACTAAATTCTGTAATCACGGCAGTTACAAACTATATTCACTGTCAATTCGAAAACATTATTTTTATGAACTTTGATTACAAGGGAAGCTACCTCCACAGCGAGTGTTCATCTCATTGCGTTCTCTAAAAGGCTTAATTAAAAAGCCTGAGCTCGCAGGACCATTATTTCAGAAAATCAGTATATTAACTCATCCTGGAAACTCGTATTTCTGTTTCTCTTAAGCATTGCTCACTCTTGGAGGAAGGGCGAGAGTCAGGACGTGTTCTTCGGGCCACCATGATTGCAGTGCTGCCATCATTATTCGTGCTCTCCAGCATCCTGTCACTGATTCCCTGCTCCCGAGTCATCTGCTGATGCACTATCACTTCAACTTAGACAACAGGAATGAAAAAGGGGAGCTGGATGCAAAATGCCATCTTGAAAGGAAGTGTGCTCCGGTGGCAGAGCTCACGTGAGAGAAGCTCAGGCAATGAGACTGTGTAACAGAGAGCTTCTCAGCATAAGGTTCTCATCAGAGGGGGCCCACCCACCATCCTGCTTTGGTGTCGGTCCTGGGTGCTTCTGGGAACAGCACTGCAGCGGTCAGTGCAGTAACATTGCTACACAGTTAATGATTTGGATGTGGCTATGATGACAGGAAGGTCTTTGTGAAAATGTTGGAATATTGAGGGGTTACATCCTGAGTTTCTGATCTTGTTCCTCCACGGTCTTTACCGAGGCAAGCTGCTGTTAAGAGTGTAGGAACAGCCCGAGTACAGACAGATCAGAGATCTCCTAGCAGGCACCAAGGTTTGTACTTCTGAAGAGGATGGAGAGGATTTTGGCATCTGAAATGTAACTAACTTCTCTCAATTAAAATCCTTTCTAGGTATCACCATGGCAACCTCTGTCTGTAATGAGCCTCATGTATTTATGTGGCTGCTTGATTCTCCCTTTGCCAACACAGAAGCATGAACTCTCCCTTGTTATTAATTTGCTTCCCAACTCGCACTGTAGGAGCCAACCTCTTGGCTAGTCCCAAAGCAAATAGAGGATCTCCTGCCGTCAGGGAAGAACTGAAGTCAGGATATATTTCCCAGTCTCTTTTGTAGATGCCTGGACCCTGGCTGGAATGCATCTAGCTAGCAAAGTCAATTGGGCACTGAGTACTAAACAACACTGGAGGAAAACTCCCCTACTGAAGCTTGTAGAAAGAGCCATATGAATGTGGCAGCTGGTACTGCAGAGTAAGAGTACTGGAGAGAGTCAAGGGACTCTGTGTAGCTGGGAAAAGGAAGGAGAGATTTACTACTTTGAAACTGAAATCTTGCTTTTTTTGAGGTTTGAGAAGGAACTTGAAAAATTGTAATTGTCAGAGCAAACAAAAAAACTCAAGAGAACTCAGATGCTTTAGTTCTAGACCCAGATCACTGTGCCATGCAAGCCCTACTGCAGTGAGCTTAGGAGGAAAAGAGGCAGACTGCATTCCCAGTCTAGGTAGAAAGGGGTGAAAATCTGTAGTCTTTCAGATGTGGATGGTTTGTTCAGTAACTCCATTTTTCTACCCCCAGGCCAACCTCTGGGACACCGCAGGCTCAGCCTGAAGCCGGTTCCAAAACTGCCTAACATGGAAGCATTTCTCAGGGAGGCTCTTGTGAAGGTGAAGAAGCAGGCCCAGGGATGCCTAGCTCCAGAGCTGTGCTTCCAGGCAGTCAAAGCTGCCACAGAGCAGCCCTTTGCAGACGGAGTCCGGAAAGAGCAAGAGCTGTTTAGGATCCTGATGACTTCAGGCCAGGCCCCAGCACTGCAGTACGCTTTCTTCGCAGAGAGAGCCGTGCAGAAGTGGACAACACCCAGGGGAGCTTCATGGAAAAGTGCTTCCCCACAGCCCATCCACAAAGCAGCTGTGATAGGTAAGGGAATGAAAAAGCTGTTGTGGTTGCCGACTGCGCAGCTATCGGCAGAGCTGAAGGGGAGTGGAATGACTATAACCGGGCTTTACTCGTGGCAGAAGGCTGAAGTGGGATTCCCTAGCAGTCTCTTGCCAAAGTCACTGGTACCCACCACAGGCAAAGATACCCCACACCCACAGGTGACACGCAAGGAGAGAAGTTGTCACTGCATTGGTAAGCTCAAAAACTCAGACGGCAAGTCACACCCCACTAGGTTGTTACTTGCTGCTGCTTCTTTCTTTGGAAGAATACCTTCCTCTCAGCTCGGAGTCAGCCTCATCTGCGGACAAGCAGTGCGTTCCCGGTTAAATGCTGCTCTGTTGAGCCCTGGCTTTGTTTCGTGTTTTAAGCAGGTTTGCATGAAATACTCCTCCTCCTCCTGGCCTAGTTCTGTACTGCAGGTGCGTGTGCACAGAGTCACTCAGGGATGTAGTAATACAAAAATGTTTTGACAGCTGTATTTTAAGAAGATTTCATCTCACTGGGATCCACTCCTGCCATTTTGTAGCCCAGCAAGATAATGCTTTCATTAATTTTTTTTATAAGAGCAATTTAAATAAAACATTTGATGCACTGCTGAGATTTTTTTTTAGAAGTATCTTTCAGCTCTGTCTGTTGATAGTAGCACTTAAATGGTTAGACAGGTAATGGAGCACTTGGAAAACATCCATTCTGATTCAGAGAACTCACCTAACCAGACAGTGCTTTTTCCTGGGTGCTTCTCAGGCCTCTTGTGCTCTGCAGTGAGCTCTCCAAAGGTTCATTTCAAGCCATAGAAACACTTTTTTTTTTTTTTAAGATCCCCTCTCTTTGTTAGCTGTCATGCCATATTCTTAAAGAAATAGTGATCCTCCTTGTGAGGAGGATCCACGGCTGTTGTAATGTTCAGGTAAGGAGCCGTGAATTATTGCTGAGTCCATCATGGGACTGGATGAGCACAGTACTTCGGACACACGCAATCCCAGACAGGTCAGTCCTGCAATGTAGGCTTGCACTGAAGTTTTGCAGGGAAAGATCAGGTGACTAGCGTGGGCATTCTTTGCTCCATACCCGTAAATCATACTGGTAAATCAATAATGCATTTGCAAATTCCCAATCACAATGACAGTTTAGCCAGAAGGGCTGTTTAGATCTGATCTGCTTATTTTGGTGCTGTAACTGAGCTGGAGGGAATTCTAAGGACAAATACAATCTCTGTTTGAAAGTTTTGAGTAGAAGCATTCTGCATTTTATTTCCAAACCTAACTGGCTAGGCGACGTCTCCTGTCCATCGTATTAAGTATTTGCACCTCATCTCCAGACAGGTTTCTGAATTCTGGCCTGAAATTGCCCCAACATCTACCCCTAGGTTTCAGTGTTTACATAGCTGGTTACAGACAAGGCTCAAGGTAACCCATACTTTTTTGGAGAATAACCAGTGCTTTGGTACTTTGGCTGCAGAGCACAGTCTGTCACACCCTGGTCATTTTCATGACTCTCAACTTCCCCGAATTTTCCAACTCTCCATAAAGCACACGCAGCTGAAGGAGCAGAAGTGTTCCAGGAGTAATTATGCTAAGACCAAGTACCAAGATGTTTCTTCCTTGCTCCTACTTAGCATGCCTGAGGTAACAGCCAACTTTCATATTAGCCACATTCAACACGTCCTGTAAATTAATTACTGGCAGGGAGCAGCTGCCCCCACCAGTGATGGGGAGCCAATGGCAATAACACCTTTCAGGGGACAGAACCACAGAATCTTTGAGGCAAGTCCCCGCTGAATAACCCCCTGCTGAAGCAGTCACCAGTTAGTTGCACATTAACATGTCCAGACAGCTTTTGAATAACTCCAAGCATGAAGACTCTACAGCTGTGCTGGGCAACCTGTGACAGTGCTCAGTCATCCCCACAGTAAGGAAAGTGTTTTCTTATATTCTGATGGAACCTCCCGTGTTTCAGTTTGTGCTCATTGACTCTGGTCCTGTCACTGGAGGCCACTGAAAAGAGTCTGGCTCCATCTTCTTTATACCTTCCCCAAGGTATTTATGTACATTGGTGAGATCCCCTCAAGCCTTCTTCAGGCTGGAGTCACAGCTCTCTCAGCTTTTCCTTACGAGACACACTCCAGTCTCTTAATCATCTTACCAGCCCTTCGCTGCACTCAATCCAATGGCTCCATACCCACCTTGTACTGGGGAGTCTAGACTGGACACGGTACTGGTCAATCATCTCACCAGTGCTAAGTAGAGGGGAAGGATCGCCTCCCTCAACTTACTAGCAAGACTCCTCCTAATGCAGCCCAAAATGCCAATAGCCTTTGCCACAAGGTCATATTGCTGCTCGCAGTCAATGTGGTGCCCACCAGGACCCCCAGATCCTTTTCTGCAGTTCTGCTTTTCAGCCAGTCAGCTCCCTGGGTATACTGGTGCATAGGACTGCTCCTCCCCAGGCCTTTGCACTTCCACTTGCTGAACTTCATGAAGCTCCTATCAACTCATTTCTCCCTCTGGATGGCACACAACCCACTGCTGCATCAATTATTTACCATACCTGAGCAAGGCAAGCAGGGCAGACCCAGAGACCATGCCCAGGATCTACTAGAAGTAGAGATGATCAAGCAAAGTTCACATGATGATGCAGTTCCAAGGTAAAGTTGGGAAGTCAACCTGCAGGCTGAGATCTGGATCGACAGTGTCCATAGCCTAGCCCAGCCACTGTAAGATTCCAGAACTCCCCCAACATAGCTTAGAAAGGGACTAACAGCCCAGGGCTGAGCTTAAATGGGGCTCCAGGGCCCATGAGTATTGCGTGTGGGTGGAGGCTCCAGGTGTCCTTGCTCAGGGTCATTAAAGGTTATCAGTGCACTCAGGTCCTTCACGCCAAGGCTCCTGATGCCTTTTCTGAATCACTGCTTCTATCAGTACAGCCCCCATGGCCCACAGTTACAGCCTGCTTTGTTTATGCTAGTTGATAAGTGACATCTCCTGTTTTGGAAGTTACTGATCACCTCCTTTCAACTCTGAATCCCACACCCTACTAAGTGCCGCTGCTTTCCATCACTTCTTTCTGTAACCCCACTGTGCTTTTTCTCCTTCCTCTGGAAGGTTTTCCTCCTGTTTTGCTTTTTGAGATCAGTGGAATTGCAAGTCTGTTTGTTAGAGACAGGCACAGAACATGCCAACACAACTGTATTTTTTGTGTCAGGCCTCTGTTACAAAAAGTCATTCTCCAGCCGGTACCATGCCGTACAGTATCTCATAATTTCAGTTCTTGATCCTGAGTACATTCTTGCAGCACCAAAAATCAAAACCTTAGGGATGATTTTTGAGGGACTGACACTTATTAAAATAGTGCTGTTCATCCATCTAAGTACTGAGGTGATCCAGGGCTCCCTATGTTTACTGCAGAGAGTAGGGCAGTCAGAGCAAGATGTTGCATCCGTTTTGGATGGTCCAAAATGATGCAGACCCCATTTTCCACTAGACAGTGCTGTGCGGTTTCACATGCTAAAACCATGTTGCGTTATGCTGCTGTCCATCTCCTGTGGCTGCGGTGGTGGCTCTCACCAACTGCCTTTGTCTGCAGTTTGCTTGCTGACCGACTGATAAGCAGGTCACAGCCAGCTATGTGGGACACCTCCTGCTCTTGGCCTAGCTGGCCTTGGCTGTCTTCAGCCACATGCAGTGTCACCTATTTCATTTGTTTCTACTTGTTCTGATCTCCTGGCTCCTGCCTTTTTCCACTTTTTCTGGTTCCTTGTCACCCAGAAAAAGAGTTCTCTGACCCTTCTGCAGTCTCCCCATAGCTCTTTGGTTGCCTTGAGGTTCACATTATTTCTGCTTGAAGTTCATACCCTGAACCAGAGAAAGCAGCAGCTCCATTCTGCAGTAGTCCACCACCGCCAGTTGCTCATTGTTGGTCTTAACAGGAAAACTGGAACCGCCGTTGCATATTCCTACCAATCTATAAAGTATTATTTCCACTGCCTGGCATTTTAAAATCCAAATATTCATTACAGTTCAGAATATTTTCCACTGATCTGTATTTCTTTAGTGTGTGAGACTGTACATGAGTTGCTTTGTACATGTTTTGAGTTTATTTGGTTTGAAATTTGTTTTAAAGTCCTTTGATTAATTTTGCATGATTTTTCATGTTCTAAGTACCTCATGTGACAGATCAATAATTAACAGTCATTATTCACTCAGCTCACCCAGCAAATGGATTTGTCATATCCATATTTGGCCTGAAATTACGTGGGTTCATGTGTAGTTCTATTTATATGTCAAAGCTACATTTCACAGCAAAAGACCACAAGCAAGATGGCCAGATACTGCTCTTTTTCCTGAAGCAGATTTTAGTCTTCGTTTGAAAGATGAGCCTTGGGTGTGAAAGATAATAAACCCAGCTCTGAAAATTGACCCATGGGGAAGATAAGACTATAAGGGTTTTCTCATGGTTTGGGGGACCACTGTTGAGGAAGAAAACAGGACAGAGAGTAGAAATTCTGGAGTAGTTCCTAGCCGTGTTTTGGTCTGTGTGATGTGAGCTGAGCACGCAACATTTCCCTTTCCCTCTCTTCTACAGCCCTCTGCACGTCAGGGCCAATGATTCCCTACCTGTCTTTTTCTGCTCTAATAGATTCTTCGCCAAGATCGTTCGGCTTTATAAAATTGAAAAATGGGAGTCCTCAGAAATGCTTCTGTCCCTGATAGTTAGCCAAATCTCTCCTTAGTTTTATAGCCCAATTTTAGCAAATATTTCCAGAGGAGTCCTGTTGCGCAAGCTCTAATGTAACAAAACCCTTGGGGCTTTCATTACTCTTTCTGCCAGCTTCATTAAACATCACTTCACTGAAGAGTTATGTAGTAGGTTGAGAGACAGCTTTTCTAGGTCAGAAACAAGCTTGCCAAGGTCCTATCTTATCTGTTAGCCCGTTACCTATTCCCTAGAAAGTGAAGTACTACAAGTGTACACCTGTCTGTCGTGGGATGGCTAAAGCCTAGTTGGGAGTACTCATACTACACGTGGACGAAAGCACTCAGGGCAGCCAGCTAACACCGCTGCAGGACTTCCCTTGAAAAGAAGGCTGGAGAGGCCTGTGGAAGAGGTTTTGATTTAGGAAGCAGCAGCACGTTCGTGCTGCAAGTGAACAGCTAATTTCAGCCATGAGACTGAAGCTGGGAGGAACAGAGGCCCCTAAAGCCGAGGATGTGTGCCCATTTCTTCAGCAGGGCTTGGAAACTCTAGGGAGAAACCCCAGGTATCCAGCCTGGAAAGGACAAGGCTTCAAGAAGGAGCGATACTGAACTGCAAACTTCAAGTCTAAGGAGAGCCTTGAGGATGGGGCTGGACTGGGTAGGTGTGCACGAGGTGGTGAGTTAACCCTCCTGCACCGTCTGAGTAGAAAGAAGTTCATGTAGCTCACCAGAGAGAGGGGAAAAGTCTGTCTCTCACTGTACCTGCTGCCACATCCAAGGCTCTGAGTACGGAGCACAGTGGGAGAAGCTATTGGTGTTTGGGTTTTTTCGGTCGGCAAACCGTGGACCCTGAAATACTAAGAACTGATTCATGTTATTCTAGTTTTATTTTCAAATTAGTTTTTAGCAGTACTCGGTTACGAGGTAGCAAATCTAATTTCCTAGAAAGGAACTTCAGGGTGTGCTCGGGATGAAATAGTTTATAAGCAGGTTCCCAGACAGTGATGTCTGTAAAAACCATCTTCTCGTGGCTAAGCAGGGAGTGTTTTAAATATCTTGTGTGTGCACACGCTGAGGGTGGGCAGAACTAAACCAAGGGTGTTTAGCTTCCAGGAAAAACATACTACCTTGTTTGACCTTGGTTGCTGGAACTTGTTTAAATGATGACATAATTTCAGCTCTTCTTTACAAAGCTGCTTTAGACAAATTTTTTAATCCCCTTGTTTCTGTTTATTTGTTTAGCTGACTTTCATTTGTAAACCTGGGATTAAAAAAAATCATTTTTACAGAATTATAACAAACCTGTGCTTTGTCTGATTGTTCCTTTATTTAGAGTATTAATAATCCTCCCATTCAGATGCTTCACACTTTTAAAGCTGGTAAAATTTAAAATAGTAAAAATAAAATAGTAAATAGTAAAAATAGTTTGTAGTAACTTAGTCTGAAAAACCTCCATCATGGGCGAGCAGGATATATTGCATGGGTTGCGCATCACCGGGAATTGTAGCTGTGCGGCTTCATTTAATGTAACAGAGGGCAGAGCTGGTGGAAGGGCTCGGGAGCAGGGAAAGGACCAAGCCAGTAAACTCTACACTAGTATTGCTGGGGCTATGAGTAGCACACTTATGGGTCTTGGAGGGAAAAAATTACAACTTGAATGGCTGCTTAGTTATAGGAATAAGGAGTGGCCTGTGTTGGAGGACTCGGAGAGGTTCTAACTCCTGAGTGATGCTGGTTTCCACAGGTAGAAGGCATGAATCACGTGGTCTGCACACACTGCAGGGAATCCCGCTGGTATTTTGTAAGCTTGGGAGGACTTTAACTTGCCTCTATGCTGCTGCTTCTCAAACGTTTAGGCTCTGGAAGAGAGAATTCGCCTTTCTTTTTCCCAGTTTCCAATTCTTTTCTTCTGTCCACGCTCCACTCATTTGCCACTTGTTATCCTGGAGATACAAAGAAAATGCTACTGTCAAGTATTAATTTTCTGTTTTTCTGTTCATAGTCTCTGATTCTGTCTCACTTCTATCCCTAGGGCTGGGAACAATGGGCCGAGGCATTGTGACTTCTCTGGTTAAGGCCAACATACCTGTGGTAGCCCTGGAGCAGGATCTGGAGTGTCTGAACACGGGAAGAAAAGCCGTGATGCTCCTTTTGGAACGTGAGGCTCTGAAAATGGAGCAGGGTGCCCAAGCCCTGGATTTCCATAACCCTGCGCGTCTCCAGTTCGCCACGGACTTTGATGTGTTGCATGATGTTGATCTAGTCATTGAGGCTGTGTTTGAGAACATGGCACTAAAGAAGGAAATATTCCATAAGCTATCAAGAATCTGCAAGCCAGGGGCCTTTCTGTGTACAAACACATCAGCCCTGAACATCGACGAAATAGCTTCTGCCACGAGCCGCCCACAGCAGGTCATTGGCACACACTTCTTCTCCCCTGCTCATGTGATGAGGCTGTTAGAAATAGTCT
>NW_010418450.1:5947-6258 GCF_000710305.1 Buceros rhinoceros silvestris | reverse complement strand
TGGCTTTTGGTTGCCACCCGCCCCCCCCCGCCATCGCCACCGCTGTGCAGCTAGCCAAGGTGCTGAAGAAAGTTGGAGTGGTGGTGGGGAACTGTTTTGGGTTTGTTGGAAATCGAATGATGTTTCCATACGTACAACAGGCGGTTTTCCTTTTAGAGGAAGGAAGCAGACCAGAAGCAGTAGATCAGGTTCTTGAAGCTTTTGGGTTTAAGATAGGACCTTTCCGAATGTCTGATCTCGCTGGGCTGGATGTGGGCTGGAGGTCTCGGAAGGGCCAGGGCCTCACGGGGGCCTCAATCACGCCAAGAAGC
>NW_010418450.1:0-5871 GCF_000710305.1 Buceros rhinoceros silvestris | reverse complement strand
GGCCTCACGGGGCCCTCACTACCGCCAGGAACCCCTGCCCGCCAGCGGCATGGCTGTCGCTACAGTCCACTGCCTGATCTTCTGTGTGAGAATGGCAGGTTCGGCCAGAAGACCGGGAGAGGCTGGTATCAATACGAGAAGGCTGGGGGCAGGACAGCCAAGCCCGATCCATGGCTTCACAACTTTCTGTGCCAGTATAGAGACACCCACGGCATCAAGACCCGCTTTATAGACCAGGAGGAAATCCTGGAGCGGTGTTTGTTTCCCCTCATCAACGAAGGGTTTGACATCCTGGCTGAGGGAATAGCATCAGGCCCGGAACACCTGGATGTCATTTATACCCATGGCTACGGGTGGCCAAAGCACAGGGGTGGCCCCATGTTCTACGCCTCCACTGTCGGGCTCCCTCGCGTTCTGGCTAAACTGCAGAAATACTCCGAGTCCCACCCTGACGTTGCGGGGCTGCGGCCCAGTGCCTTTCTGGAAACGCTGGTAGCTGCGGGGAGCCCTCCCCTCCACGAGTGGATGTCCTGCCTCAGCCCTCTGAGGAACAAGCTGTGATTTTGTTGGCGCCTGCGATACACGTTTGAAGGAGGCTGACCTCAGGAAACGGGCGCTGTAATTGCGCCGTCTTTTCCAATCAAAACCAAAGTGCTGCCGGGTCATACACAATGTCATTGACCTTCCTGAGCCTTTGCAGAGAATAACTGTGGCCGATGCTGGATCTCAGGCCCCCTCTTGCTGCAGGTAGCCACTGCCATCACCCTCCCTTCCTTCTCAGCACCAGCCTCACGCACCTTCTTTGCACATAGCTGCCTAAAGGTGCATCTCATTTTGCTCTGCCTCTGGGCCTTCGCAGCCGTCCCTCTCTTCCAGGCTGTCTTTGTGGAAGGGAGGGAGGGAGCAGCAGCCACAGTCCACAGAGCAAATCGTGGTGGGAGGTGATCACAATGCACCCTAGACCTGCTGGGTCTACCAGGCCTGCCTTAAATCTATTTCCCAGTTTGTTCAGGTGTTTTTTGTGTCTCCAGTGGATTCCTTGGCTCTCCCAAGGGCAGCCAGCTGGAGCCTGCTTCCTTCCTGCTGCTGGGGGACAGATGGCACAAGGGACGCAGCCCCTTTCAGAGGTACAGTCAAATGAACTGGAGAGAGCAGGTCTGGGCAGAGAGCAAGGTGTAGGGTTGGGACCATCCCTCCTCCTTGCTGCAGAGGTTCTAATAAATGACAGAAAAGCCACAAATACATCAACCTGACTAACCTGCCCCGTGGTGTTGGCTCATGTCTGCCCTTCTGCGTCAAGGCTCCATCCTCCATTTTCATTATCCCCACCCTGCTTTGTCCAAGCAGAAACATCTCCTGGCATCTCTGAAGTGTGGATATGTGTTGCCATCACTCCCCCTATCTTCCTTGCCTACTGCTACCAGCTCTTGGGGCTCAGCATGCTCTAGCTGACCAGGCTGAAACATGGCCTGGCGCTCCCCGGCTTTTCACAGGGGCAGAGGGCACACTGAGAAGTGCGCAGCTCCGGAGCTGGGCGGGCAGGAACATTGCTGCAGGCAGGCAGGGAGCAGACAGATCTTTAGCGGAGAGCAAAGAAGGGGGAGAGTGAGCTCAACTTGCTCCAGGCTTGGTGCTTTGGGACAAAGTCTCCCATTTCTCCTGTCTAGTGCATTTCTCTTTCAGTCTGGTGTGGGGAATAGGTTGGTCTGGGTTTCCTTCTGCCCAGGGACATCGTATGACTAACTTCTGCTTTTTATTTTAATAAAACCGCTTTGACTATCTAATGATAGATTATATGGTATCACATGGGATAGTAAAAAAAAAGAAAATGCCCTCGTTCTTTGTTTTTTCTCCATTGCTTCTGGACGTGGTAGAAGTAGATTATTTTCCTGTTTGTGGTGGAGTTTGTGTCTGAAAAGGCTGCACGCTTCTTTTTTACCAAATTTGTCTTATTTTGCCCTTTATCTTCCTCTGTCCATCAGTGAGTGAGGGTGAAAAACTGAGGGCTGGAAAGCCTTTAGCAGTCTCAAGGAAACCCAAATGCCTGGTTTCAGGGCACATTTTGCTCCAGGACCAGAGGAAGAGGCCCAGCAAACCGCTGCAGTTTCCCCCAAATCACTTGTGTGCCACGGCTGAGAGCAACCCAGCGTTTGCTCAAAGGTGAAGCACTGCTTCCACGCGAGCAGGCTCCGCGTGACTGTTACACAACGGCACTGGCTGGTGCTGGCGGCTGTCACGTCATCCGCAGGACAGCTCTCGACACGATGCACGGCCCACGCTAACATCCCCTCTCCTGTGCCTCTGCCACGGTGTTCACCCGTACAGAGATGAGTTGGGAAAGAGCAATTCCCCTTTCAGCGGAGGCAGGCTGCGGAGCGGCCCACGCTAACATCCCCTCTCCTGTGCCTCTGCCACGGTGTTCACCCGTACAGAGATGAGTTGGGAAAGAGCAATTCCCCTTTCAGCGGAGGCAGGCTGCGGGAGAGGGCAGCCCTTCCTCTGTAGAAGAGGTTCTGTTCTCAGGAGACGGAGCCCCGCCGGCTTCTACCCTGTGGCCAAAATGCCTCTCCTCACCTGCAGCACTTTTGTGCTGTTGCATTTGTTGTGCCCATTCCCCTTTGCATCTCCCCTCACGGAAATGACTGAGCACAGGGGCAGTTCACACCAGTAATGCCTCTCCTAACAGGAGTTCATTTGTGAATTCATATCGACCAAAGCAGCGCGGCATCGATCTGTCTGCTTTGCGTCCCAGCCAGCCAGCGGTGACATTGCTGCCGCCGAGAGGTTGCATTCGCAGCTCCGAGAGGGCAGGCGCGAGGCTCCCTGCAGCTGGCAGGAGTGCGAGGGAGTCCCTGCCCCTCCGCTGCTCTGCTGCAGGCAGGGCGAGAGCACGCCCAAGGGCAGCCACAGCCCGCAGCTCTGCAGGGCAGCGTCCACGCTCGGCAGCCTGACTCGAAGCCCCGGTGTCTGCTGACACGCAGTCTGATTGGAAAGCACCCGCCTGTTTTGTGAGCCTCTTTGGTAAGCTCTTAAAATAACAGCCTTGCAAAGCTCCCCATCAGCTCAAATATGCAGTGGAATACGCCCAGGAGTGAAATGTTTCTTCATTTAAGAGAGAAAGAACTTGGCCCCACACGGAGGAGACCTTGATAACTGCTTGGTACAGGATTAGATTTTCCACCTGTCTTTTTAAACCAGATAGCTATTTTCAGTCAGTGAGAAAATATCTGTTCAAAAATGTTTTCCAGGTAAAACCATCCCTGATGGCAAGGGCCGTCCCTGGCTCTGCTCACCCCATTGCTGACCATTCTAAGGTAGGCGAGCGCGAGCTGAGGTTGTACAGTTCCCCAGCAATGCTGAGGCCTTGGTGACACACATGGCAAGCTGGCTCTAGTCCATCCTTCATCTCTGGGCCCTGCTGCTCCTTTCATGTGAGTGTCTGGCTGCAGATCTACGCTTTCTGCACAGCAGGGACGCTTGCCTTCAGTGCTGAGGATATTCGGTTTCAGCTCTGCGAGTACCCGCGGTCTTTCGCATGCAGCTGCAGAATTGTTAGATGTCTTTAATTAAGTCGGTGAACTCTGCCAGTGCAGCAGATGCCTCCATTAACTGCTCAGCCACAGGCATTTTGCAAAACAGGAATGAATGGGAGTGCACCGAAGGAGAGTTGCTTTAGCTTTGATCAGCGTCCCCCGCAGCACTGGGCCTTCAAAGGGAAGGAAAAAGCTCCCTGCCTTATGACGTGCTAAGAAGCGCAGCCCATGTCCGAGCTGGATGAGGTGCCTGAGTCTTGTCAGAAGCTCCTGGACCCGTTTGTAACCCACAGTTCACCTTCCTTCACTTGATTCCCTTTGATCGGAAGGTGATCTTACAGCCCAGGCTGGGTCTGAGAGCAGCTCTGGAGGAGAAACAGCGGTGGAGGGGAAGGGCTTTGTGCCAGCAGGTAGAGAAGGGAGTTCTTGTGCTGGGGGTCTGCAGGGGATGCAGCTCAGCTCGCACATTGGCTGCTGGTGGGCTCCAGGGAGCAGGAGGACAACAGGAGAGTGTCAAAGAAACACCTGATTTTGCAGTCAGTCTCTCCTCTGCTTGCAAACAGCCGAGCAAGGTCATGAATGTTCGCAGGTTTCAGTGGGATTTCGGCCAAGCAAAGGCAGGTAAGCTCCAGGAGTGATCCAGAAAATTCACTTCCCAGTGCAAACAACCCTGGAGGCATTTACACTCCACAGGTATGTGAAGCTCCCTCAGTCCCAACGACCAGTGCCAAGGAAGGTTCAAAGCCCCTTGCTCATTGCATCTGGGCATCCATCTCCTGCCCAGTTAGGCTGAGCTTAATGGGTCCTGTCCCTGAGGCACGCTGTAAACTGCCCTGCCACCCTCAACGACTCCGTCTGCTTTTGTCCCAGCAATCAAAACCAGCCCCAGAAACGTCCTTTCAGCCTGGTGAAAAGCTCTCCCTTGAGCTGTGGGTGACCAGCCTGCACGAGGGAGAGGTTGTAGCTCCCGCTCGTGCATGCCAGCACATGATGGCATAAGCTGGGAGGCAGCCATGTGTGCCCAGGACCAGCCTGGCACTGAGGTTCTGCGGGAGGGAGTGAACAACTCCCCAGGATCATGTAAGGGCAGGAGGGGCAGCAGCAGTTCAGGGATGAGCTGACTGCCCGTGGGTGTTGTGCTGAAACCGCGGGTGAGCAGTCCCGCCCGCCCGCTCTGGCGTCCAGCCCATCCGCCGAGGCAAAGCATGCGTCCCTGCTCCTAGCAGTGAGGGAGGGAGAGTTCAGAAGGGACCAGCAGGACCATTTTGTGCAGCCTCCATCGTAACACGGGCCAGGGGGCTCCCCCAGCGAGCCCCCCACCATCCGGCCGGTTAAACTCCATCCTCCAGCGCCGTTGCTTTGTGGAGAGGGGTGCTGTGGCTGTGCGGGTGGGAAACGCAGATGGCAGACAGGCCTGGCAGCCCGTCCGGGGAGCGCACGGCGTAGGGGCTGCCCGCCTGTACCTGTTCTCTTGGTGGGTCTTAGCCTTGTACCTGGCTCAGCACCGGTGCGAGGAGTGAAACGCCCCAGGGCCAGCGGCGCTGCAGGGAGCTGGTCTGTGCTGCAAGTCAGGGATAACTGTCATCAGTTGCTCAGCGCCTCAGCGCAGCTCTCTGCTCTGCACTGATTACCCTTGTTGTTACCCATAAAGCAGAGCTAATCACAGCGATACTCCTGCAGCTTCATTGTTATTAAAGCTCTTTTTGTGGGCAAAAAGCAAATGATCCTCTCAGCACATCTTCAGGAGGGTGTACAGAATGGGGACACCTCTGGAATCGGTCCCAAGGACAGACCCCAAAGGAACTGTCTGGGGATATTCTGGCATGCACAAAAAAATAAGGCTTTTTTTTTTCTACTTTTGACAAAGTATTGGGTATTGTACAAAGTGAAGTGAGTAAGGACTGGTTTGATTTCCAGCAGAAAGCTGACTTCAGTTCTCTTCGTACTGAGCAGAGAGGGGCAATAAAAACACAATCTACTTTCAAACATGACAGAAACAAGCCCACCACTACACTTATGAAACCAAATTATGTAGCCGCTGCTCAAGATTAAGCCAAACTTTAATTCTGGCCTAAAAATATGATTGTTGGAAAATAACCATACACTTCCATATCGTTATTAACCAAAATTATATCTAGTTATTTTACAAAATGGAAGACAAAGTTTACCAGTATTTTTGAAATCACTGCATGCCTGGAAAGAAATGTTTTTTCCTGATTAGATGACTTGAGAATAATATGAAGAATCAAACACGAGACCTGCTGGTACGAGCAGCTCAGCCTCCTGCTCCATTGATCCTGGCACTGCAGGGACGGTCTGTCTCCACCTGCCTCATGGA
>NW_010418449.1:2066-2276 GCF_000710305.1 Buceros rhinoceros silvestris | reverse complement strand
CTGTGGCTCACCGATGAACTCGATGGCCACCACTCGCAAGGTGGGCTGAGAGTGCTTCAGGTAGGGCATGCTCTGGCTGAGGTACTCTCTCACTCTCTTCCTGTCGTGCACCACCTGGAGAGAGCACAAGGTCCTGAGGCTGGCACAAACCCTCCCCAGGCGCTGCACCAGTCCCTCCCCCCAGCACCCCTTTCTCCCCCACCGAGTCCC
>NW_010418449.1:1482-1733 GCF_000710305.1 Buceros rhinoceros silvestris | reverse complement strand
TTGGGGGTGTCCTCACCAAACACTCTCCAATGCAGCATGTCTTATATCTCTCTACCACAGAGAAGAATTTCGTCCATTTCAGGAACTGTGCAGAAGCCAGGAGGCTGTCCCTGGAGGCCTGCAGAGAAGCAGAGGTTGGGAGATGGCACCACAGCCCAGGGCAGGAGAGCTGGCAGGCTCCTCCTGTGGGCCAGGCTTCTAGCTGTTCCCAGCCCCTTCTGGGAAGAGGCCGAGGGGGACAGAGGCTCCGC
>NW_010418449.1:903-1318 GCF_000710305.1 Buceros rhinoceros silvestris | reverse complement strand
CCGGGGCAGGAACTTGGGGCAGCCACCAGCAAGGTCAGGTTTGCAATCTGTACCCGGGCTACGCTTTCCTCCTGGTCATTCATATGAAAGAGCAGTGGGATGAGGCTGTTGCACACAATCTCCTTTATCTGTCTCCTGTTGCTCCTCACCACCGTATTGATGACCTCTCTGAAGAGGCTGATGGAGTGCTGCCGCACCTGGCTGGACTCCTGGTGGGGAAGAGGAGAGGAGGACTTCAGCAAGAGCCTCTCCCTCCCCATGGTGAGCAGGGCATTGGCGTGGCTGATGGGAAGGGAGATGCTCTGGGGGCAGTTCCTGAAAGCAGCAGCTGGAGGCCACATCCGCAGCCACGGCAGAAAGGCCCCAGCCCCTGAAAGGCCACAGCAGCCGAGCCAGGACGAGCCCAGACCTGCCC
>NW_010418449.1:0-762 GCF_000710305.1 Buceros rhinoceros silvestris | reverse complement strand
CCGGCAGAGGCCCCATGGCCAGGGTTCAGGCTCCCACAGCAGCCTTACATCGTCAAAAAGCTTCAGAAGCTCCTCGGAGAGCTGCAGAGCAATGGGGCTGTCCTCGTGTCCCCTCATAACAGGCAGCATGTTCATGAAGACACGCAGGGCCTTTATCCTGATGTCTGCATTGGTGTCCTGCAGGGTGTCCAGCAGGTCTCGCAGCAGGACCAGCATTTTTCCTGCCTGTGCGACACACACCGTTTCCTTTTTGTGAAGCAGTGACAAATCACCCTGATCCGAGTCACTTGGCTATGCCCTGCTCACCGTCTGCTCCTCCTTTGACAAAGTGAGAAGGCCTCTGAGTATCAGAGGAAGCACCAGCGTGCTTCGACCCCTCAGGAACCTGTAGTCTTTGTACACGGCAGCAAAGTCCTCGGCACCAGTGCCAGTGCGTGACAGCAGCTGAAAGGAAGACGGCAGTGAGAGAGCGGCAGAGCTGCTGGGCTCCAGCACGTGCGGAGCAGGCGGCTCCTGCTTCCCACGGGCATCTCAGGGCACAGGCACTGGGGCACACAGCCCATCCTGGGGGCAGCTCTGCCCGCGGGGGACACGTGTCTGTGCCAGCTCCTCCTGTTCCCCGACCAGCCCCTTGTTCCCACACCTCTGAGAAGCATTGAACAGCGCAAAGGTGGCACAACAGGCAGGGGCTGACGAGTGCCTCCTGTGCCCAGGCTTGCGGCTTGCTCAGTCTGTGCAGAGGCCATGCCTCTGCCCCGGAGA
>NW_010418448.1:0-6879 GCF_000710305.1 Buceros rhinoceros silvestris | reverse complement strand
CCCTGCCTGCCCGTGGCGGCCGGTGGGCAGGAGGGAGGGCAGCGGGGGTCTGCAGACGTGGTACGACCTGCGGGGAGCCGCGGCCGGGCGGGCTCCGTACCCCGGGGACAGCCGTCCGGGAAGTGCTGCTTCTGCGGTCACCCCGATGATACCGTTGCAGGTGCGGTTGGCAGTAGCCGAAAAAGCCCTCAAGTGCGAAGAGCACGATGTAAACCTGCCGCTGAGCGAGCACAACGAACCATGGTTCATGCGCTTAAATTCCTCTGGAGAAGTGCCCGTCCTGATCCATGGGGAAAACATCATTTGTGAGGCAACGCAGATCATTGATTACCTGGAAGCAACGTTCGTAGATGGTAATTCCATAGGCATTTCTGTCTGAATCCTTCCCCATGCACCCGTAGCATGCAGCAGTGTTGGGGTCAGCGCTGTATTGCTACGCATTGGATTGTTTAGGACCAGAAGATGTTTACAGCCTCACAAGTAAATGGGTGCTCCTAATAGTTGGTGGTATGGGGTAAAACCGCGTTCCTTTAGAATGAGCTGAAGGCCTTCCAGCACCCTTAGAAGCAGCTGTAAGTAAACGCCTACCACTGTGCTCCCTATCCCTTTGGGAAGGATGGAGAAGTCAGTAATGGCAGCACTGTACTGTATTGTGTACGCCAGTGGTGAGACTGCTGTGAAAGATCAAGTACTGAACAGAGAGTTGCACAACTGCTGTTGCCGCTTCTCTGTGGGGCAAAAAAAAAAAAAAAAAAAAAAGATGCTTAATTCCAGAATGATCTTGGGTGGAAAAAGGACATAGAATAAGTAAATTATTTTTGGAGACAAAATGGAACAAAGAGGTAAAAATGTAGGAAGAAGAAACTCAGAAGTGATCACATGTAGGCTTTTGGAATTATTTGTGCCTGTACAGAGGGAAAACAGACCGCTTCAGTTTTTGAAGGAAGTGCAGAGTTTCATTTTTTTAAGCGTGAAGATGCAGCCCTTTATGTTTAGTGGTTCAGAGGTTTAGTGCTGCGATTCTAAAGCGTGAAGGAAACGTCATTGTTTGGAGAACATAATGTGTATTTAATGTTGTATTTAGTTTTTGTTACAAGAGGAATCAGGGCCCAGGTAGGCCAAGGGCAGGGTAAAACTCAGTGGCGTGCAGTAATACTTCTGATCATGCTTTGAACAGTATTCCTGTACTGTAATTTCTACATCACTATGGCTGTATTAATGTTTCAGCCATAACAACTTCCTAGAACCTCAGTTGTGCTCCACTGTGAGAGCAGTACAGGGTTGTGTGTCATGGTCATCCATTCCTGAAGTACCAGATAGATGCTGCATCCAGTTTTCTGATTTGAAGGTCTCTTAAATACATGTTGCTGGACGGGACTTGGTACAAGTATATATGTTTCTCTGAGCTGTGATAACGCTGTTAAGTTACGGTAGGGAATAGTGAAACTTTCTTTACTGTGGCTGTGTCATCTGTACCACCTGGACATACCACGGTAACTTTGGAAATACTGCTTTTGATCAATTACGTGGTTCTTCTTTTCTTTATTTTTAACTTCGTGTGTTGCAGAGGATGTACCAAGATTAATGCCAGAAGAAGGGAGCATGTATTATCCAAGGGTGCAACACTATAGAGAGCTTTTAGACTCCTTGCCTATGGATGCCTATACGCATGGCTGCATCCTGCACCCCGAGTTAACGGTGGACTCCATGATTCCAGCCTACGCCACCAGCAGAATTCGCAGTATGTACTGGTATAGCTCTGAATGCCTGTCAGTGCACAGGGCGTTGCACTGCCTTCATCTCGTGCCTTCAGCGCACCTTCAGCAGATTATTTTGAGCAGAGATTTCCAGATTTAGTTGCAGTCCTTGATAATTTGTGCATATACTTTTTTATTGATTTTGTAGTCTGTTATGATTTGAAAATGGGAAGAAGTGTCATTTTTGAGGCGTCTCCTAATGATGTGACATAGCTGTATTTTAATTTTAATTATGCTTACAAAGCATTTTTATAGGGAACAGCTCTATTACTGCTCACATCAAACAACTGCAGTGAAGGAAACCCATTTTTCTGTGATTGTAAACTTGCAATAAGTTTACGTATTAAATTAAAGCAATTACGTTCCTCTCAAAGTGGTGTAAATGCTGATCAGGCTCAATGAAACAGTCTATTTATCAAATATAAGAGGATTATCAGGCTCTTTTTGTCTGAGGAATGTATTAGTGTCAATTGGGTGCTGGAGGTAGGGAGAAAAAAAGTGTGAAGAAGTAAGTAGCTTAGGTTCATGAGACCAATGGAAATTGTTAAGGCACAATTTAACCCCAAAATTTGCAAGAAATGCAAAAAACCAGAATCCGGATATAGGATGAACTGGTGGTCTGGTAAAATCAATGCTGAAATGTCCTTTGACTTCCTTGGGATCGGTATTTTACCTGATGGACTGTTACGTACAGGCCAGTTCCCCATGAAAAAATACATTAAGGGCAGAGGCAGTAACTGTACATCCTGTTGCCCCGTCCCCTTTATAACAAAGAACCTCCTGAAGTGAACTGTTTCAAATCCAGTAGATTTGCAGAAGTACTTAGTTTACCAGCGCTCAGTGATATTCAGAAAAATCCTTGACAAGTCATCTTCCAGTTCTCACGGCTCTTTGGTTCTGTTCTCTTCCCCCCCGCCGGGTTTGGGTGCCAGAGCTGGACAGCAGATTGTGTTCGCTTTGGTATCAGATAGGGGGATAAATATTTAATTCTTTAGTCTTCCTTTATGTATTCCTGTATGTATTTTCAAGGACTACAGCATTACTTCCAGCCACTGAACTGGACTGGGAATCCTTGTTGAGCTCGTTATGGATCCTGAGCTCAACCTGGCTTTTCAGAACTGCTCACAAACTTACAGTCCTGTCTCCAAGAAACGCGGCCTTTTGCTTTAGTTTATATGTTACATTGAACTGTGTTGAAACATGGACTGCTCGCTTAGGCCTGGTTTATCCACCAGTCCAGGCGACCGGGTATCAGTGCCACGTTTTCTCTTGATTTATCTTGACTTAGTCTTTGTATAATGGCAAACTTTAATTAATGCTTTTATGTTTCCTTCTAAGTATTCCGAGCAAACTAAATAGTTCTTGGACAAGGATCAAATCCCGAGGACGCGTCTGGATGGCAATTCCCTGTTGACATTTGTGTTCTGAGATACCTTCTTTTTTTTTTTTTTTGGTCAATGTCAGTGCTTTATATTGTGTTGATTTTTTGGTATGATATTTTCAAATGCTCTGTAGAACAAAGTCAAGTACTGCAGAGACTTTGAAAAGTAATACAGCTATACTATTACCAAATTCATAATACCATAAAAGGTGATAATGTATTGATTTGAGAAGTTCTATTTCCAACAAACCGTGTTAGCCTCCTCCTTAAAATTTTTGCAAGTCAGTTGTTTTTATTAGCCGCACCGTTATGTTGTCAGAAGTGAAGTCAGGCAGTTCTTACAGTTGCAGGAGTTATTCTTTATAAAACATAACTGCAGAATTAGTTTTCTTTTTGTCTGATGGAAACTCCTTGAGCATTACAAAGTGTTTAGAAGTTGGTGTTGCTGGTCCAATGATCCATGGTTATTTAAAAATAAATTCTTCATAAAAAGTATCTGGAGAGATTCAGAATGGGTAATTTTAGCAAGAGTAATTAGCATTTTTTTTTTTTCCTGAAGTAACATAAGTTAATCTCTTATATCAATCTGTTTAGGTTTTTTTTTTTCACCCAAATGTGGATGCTCTTTATTGAACAAGTGTACTTTACTCACAGGCATTATTGTCAATTTTTTCTGTTTTCACAAGGTTATAGTCAGTGCTTTTATTACTGTTCGCTTCACAACATAGTCTTGTGTTCTTCCTGTGTGTAGTCTTTCCCTCTAGCTTATAGTTGGTATATGTTCTTGTCAGTTTGTGCACACACGTTTGTATTGGTAGAGCTAAAATTACTACTTGTCCAAATCGAGATGTTTTCTTCTCTTTTTCTGCTTAAAGCATAACTTGCTTTCTTGAGGCATTTTTTTTAATAGTTTGTGGATGGTCCTAAACCTTTCCTTTGCTTGTTCAAACTTCTCCCGGATGGTTTAGTTTTCAGCTTTGAAAGGCTGATCTTTTTCAGAGTGCTAATTTTAATAAGCCACCAGCCAGTTATGTGTTACGTTTATGCATACCAAATTCAATTAAAAGTGATGAATTGCATATGTAAGATTTTAGCTATGTGATTACATCCTTCAATTTCTTCATATACTATGTTGAAAGATGGCTTTCATGGCCATGTCAGATCGAAACAAATAATATATAAAACAGTGAGTTCGTTATTCTCTAGCAAGATTTTTTTTACCAGTTTATAAGAATTCGTTTGAACTAATCTAATTTTGTATCAGTTTGTAAAACTTAATTGGAACTGATTTTAATTATCGAGTACAAGTGAGAGATGATTCATGCCATGTAATTATTCTTTTGTTCTCAGTTTATTACTGGAAATACTTATTTTGAGAAGATAAATTATTGTTCACTACCTTTAGTATTCTGTAAGTATGGCATTTTCAAGCAAAGCTCCATTTTAAGAAGAAAAAAGGCTATGTGTGGGTAGTAGAAATCACTAAAACTATCCTAAGTTTTTCACATCATTCCTTCTTTACTTCATGTAATGAATGATTTTCTAGAACATCCATATATTCAATAATGAACATTTCCAAAAGGCATCACAGATTTTGGTGTCACATTTTTAGCTAATTGAAAATACTCTGGTTCCATGTTCAGTGGTATTTAGGCTTTTGCTATGGAATTACATGTGTGACCTATGGTGACCTACAGAAAATCTTCGTGTGGGCCTATCTGTACTTTCACAGTGGAAAGTGTGTTAGGAACCCAGCAACTGGGGTGCAAAACCATCATGATCAATTTTGTTGATTTAGCACAGGTTTTGGCAGCTAAAGTAAGTACTCTGAGTAAGAGTAGAATATTAACAAGAATTCCTCAGTCTTGCCTGGCAGATCACCACCAGATCAGTTCTTGTGGATTGCATTATGGGTGTGTTTCTAATGCTCTTCCTTTGGGTTTTTTTGTATCAGGCCAGATAAGTAACACAGAATCAGAGCTGAAGAAACTTGCAGAAGAAAACCCAGACCTTCAAGATGCCTACATAGCAAAACAGAAGCGCCTTAAAGTAAGAAAACTCTTTGTATTTCCCCTCTTCATTATGAGCTTGTTAGTGTCAGATTTTTTCTGTCACAACGCAAACATTTGTATCACCTGGCGTTACCAGCATTGTCACTTGGTGTTTTAACCCTGCAAGGCATGAAGCACTCTGTCCCCCAGATCAGCTACACGTTTCAAGTGTGTGCTGAAGTACTTAAGTACACATCAGTGCTGGTTTTGGGCTGTTAAGGGTCGAGGGACCGAGGTAACAACTCCTCGAATTCCTTAACGAATCCCCTTTGTCTCGCTAGAGACAGAACTGGTTTAAGGAAGGAGGGAAAAAAAAATTCACACCTCGGTCTGCATTTGGGAAAACTGAAACAAACTTTTAATGAACAGTAAAACCACACAACTATACACTAATATATATATAGGCACAAACTGAGAAAAAGGAAAAAAAAACGAAGAAGAGAGGACTCAGATAACCAGAGTTCTGTGCTGTCCTGTTCAAGGTCAGTGCTCTGGGCAGGCATCCAGCGGCAAGGGGGGAGTGAAGGCTTTTGCTGCTGCGTCCCAGGCGGAGTGCAGAGTAAAGGTCTGTCCGCGGCAAAGGAGAGGAAGGGCGGTGGGAAGGAGCCCTCCCGCGCAGCCAGTTTAATAGCAGGGAAAAGTTTTCAGCACGAAACAGCTGGGAGAGCTCAGTTATCACGCCCGATTCTAGACGAGACGGGACTCACGGCAGCGACAGTTCAGTCTGTAGTCGTCAGGAGGCCCTCATGTCTCTCTCGGGTCTCGGGCCTAGTTCCGGCCTGGTCTAGCAGATTCGTGGGAGTCTTCTCTCCGTGGAAGTCCGGAAGTCCAAGAGAGAGTCACTCCCCCGGCCTGCTGCTTTTAAAGGCTCCCGACGTAACGTTCCACCTGACCTCCTTAACCAATTAAACGCGGAATTATCGTATTTGCATGGAATGATTCTATTGGTCCATTACCCAAAACAAGGAAGTTTCAGCTCAAACCAGGACATGGGCTGTTGAGCATCCTGCAGGGTAAGGCAGCTTTGATGTTTAGCATCTCTAATATTTTTCTTCTGTTATCTGAGTTGTCACCAGTATCCAAAGAGTATGCAGCTGACTTTGTGGAGAAAATAATCCCATTTTATGAATAAGCACTGTAAGAGCTAATTAAAAGTTTCTTTGGTAAAAGTATCTGTACAGTGATTAAAACACTAACCTGTATCTATGTTTAGTCTAAACTGCTGGATCATGATAACATAAAATACCTAAAGAAAATACTGGATGAACTGGAAAAAGTTTTGGATCAGGTTGAGACAGAATTGCAGCGGCGAAATGAGGAAACGCCAGGTGAGGAATTACGCTTGCTAAATCCTGTTGATGCTTGTGTTTGGGGACACTGAGTAAACTGGTTGACAGCACCTGCAGGACTGGTTTTAATGTATCTGGTTTGAATCTTGTAGCATATACTGATTTATCTTCACAGAAAGAATCAATACTGTTTTAAATATTAGTTTAGGTTACTGCTGCTATCAGTGAGTAGAAGTTTTATGAGAGTGCTTGATTACATTTTTAGCATAGTGGGTATAACTCGCTGCACAACTTTGCAGTATTTTATAAACAAAATAAGAAAAACCTTAACTACAGTGTGTACATTCACCGAGAGGAGCTGCCTGGAGCTGCACAGCTTGAGAACAGAGCGACAGATCTCA
>NW_010418447.1:2053-2559 GCF_000710305.1 Buceros rhinoceros silvestris | reverse complement strand
CCTGCACCCACCCTGAGCTCTGCGGTGGGATGCGCACCCTGGCGTTCTCCCCGGGGCTGCCAGGGGCTGGGAGACAGGAGGGACCGGAGACCCGGGGAGGCACGGCGGGACGGTGACACTAGAGGGCAGCGATGACTCGCTGCTCAGCAGCAAACCCCAGCCGGCGCCAGTTTGCGCCCAGCTGGGAGGGAGCTGACTGGTTTCCTTCTGCTCGGGCGGAGGAGACCGACAGTAGCTGCAAACCAGGGGGGTTTTCAACGCCCGCCTCTGCCTTTTCTTGCCAGTGCTTTGGCTCCCAGCACAGACCCCAGGGGTCGCCTCCACGACCTCCGCTCCAGCGGGGCAGCCCTCGCAGGCATCCTCCCACCGAGAACAGCCACCCTTCTCAAGACACACGGGACGGGATTTACATTCACGCCCAGCAATTCGCTGCTCAGCCCCGGTAAGAGCGTTCTCGATGTAACCAAACTGCCTCTGCCCGCAGCGTTAAACCCTTGCAGCTTCCC
>NW_010418447.1:1687-1989 GCF_000710305.1 Buceros rhinoceros silvestris | reverse complement strand
ATGCCCGCCCAGCAAGTCGCTTCTCAGCCCCGGTAAGAGCGTTCTCGATGTAACCAAACTGCCTCTGCCCGCAGCGTTAAACCATTGCAGCTTCCCCGTGGGGTCTCCCCGACCCAACGCAGGCTCCAGCCGGGTCACGCGTCAACCCTTACTACGCCTACAGCCTGCGTCACTCTTCAAGGCCAAGTGTTGGGTGGCGTGTGGTTCTCTAGAACCTTCTAGAGGTTCTCGAGCAGACACAGCAAAATCCCCGCCTACAAAAAAAAAAGCTTGCCAGATCTCCTGGGTGATGGACACCCGGG
>NW_010418447.1:0-1498 GCF_000710305.1 Buceros rhinoceros silvestris | reverse complement strand
CGGGCGCAGCCACAACATGGGGAAGTGGCAGCAAGAACACGAGCGTCAAAGGGCAGCAACCCCCACGGCTCCAGCCTGCGCACCTGCCTGTTGAGAGGCAGGAAAACACCGGATGCGGCAGAGTGCCAGAAAGGCACTAAAATCCCGCAGGATTCAGCTGCTCCGAGTGCTGCTGGGTCACCCGGGTGTGGGGCAGGTTCTCCAGCTGCTGGGAGAGGCTCTCTGCGCGGGATGCCCTCCGTGCACAACGTGGGGCTTGTTTCTCCTCCACAGGCAGGGCTGTAGCAGCTGTGCTGGGAAAACAACCAATTCCCTGTCCGTCCGTAACCGAGAGTCCGCTTTTCCGAGCTACTTCCCCGTGGCAGCTCCTGTTTCCCACCCTCCCAGGACATCCCACCTTTCCTCCAGACCTTCCTCTCTGCCGGAACAGTGCCCAAGATGCCAGCTCCCATAGGGCTGCTATTTAAAGCAAACACTCCTCTTCCTCAGTAATTTCTTAGGAGGAAAGTCTGTTCCCCAGCCCAGCTGGTTCAGGACACCCCACTCTCAGTCAGCTGCCAAGTGCCTTCAGGGGGATGCTCTGCCCATCAGCATTTGGTGGCATCTCAGCCACAAATGTTCCAGTAAGACCTTGGACGCTCCATGTAGTGCTGCTCTAGGATCTGCAGGTCCTCACCACCGGACCCAGACACAGGACAGCCCTGGGGACAACGTCCTGCAGCAAACCCCATCGCTGCAAAGGCTGAAAGAACTGTACGAGCCGTGCGAGAGGCACGGCAAGAAAACCGTCACCCATGAATGGGACCCAAAGCAGCAGTGCTCAGCCTGAGCAGCCTGCGGGCAAGGGCAGGCTGGGCTGCTCAGGCTGCTCTGCCCAGAGGTTTGGCTGTGCCCCCTCGCCCGTGTCCGTGCCTCCACCTCCTGGCATGTCATCGTTCCGTAAAGAGGGGGAGCATTCTTCTGTCCTGGGCACACACCTGAGGAGAAAAGAGAGAGCAACCCCGTTTGTAACCTCAGCTGCTGTCCCTGGCGGGCAGGGTCACTGCGGGCAGAGCTGGGACATTCCCATGTGTGTGTTGGGAAGCCCTGGCCCGGCACAAAGCTCCCCAGAGGACCTTCTCAAGGGCAGCAGGAGCTCGGCCTCCCCAGGGCTCTGCAGATGCAGACATCCACCTTGCAGCAGGGCAGGGGGACTGGGGTGGGGGCACCCAGCTCTGGGGCCACAGCACTACGGGGTGGTGGGGAGGGGGTAGTTGCAGGACACAGAGTTTTGTCCTTGAGCTCAGCAGAGCCCAGCTGTGATCAGACACAGACCCTGTGCCCAGGAGAGCCCAGGGAGGGGCTTCCCCAGTAGAAACCAGTGGGAAACTGGGGATGGC
Source organism: Buceros rhinoceros silvestris (assembly GCF_000710305.1). Lineage (NCBI taxonomy): Eukaryota > Metazoa > Chordata > Aves > Bucerotiformes > Bucerotidae > Buceros > Buceros rhinoceros. The sequence goes on along the minus strand of NW_010418447.1, from coordinate 119 downwards.
TGTGTGTCTGATAGCCCCATCCTGCCCAGCCTCCTCCTGGATCCTCGCTAGCATCGAGAATCCTCCTGGTATCCTCGTAGGAGAGGGAAACACCAGACCCCATTTCTCCTCCGTGGGCA
>NW_010418446.1:0-225 GCF_000710305.1 Buceros rhinoceros silvestris | reverse complement strand
CTGACTGGGTCATACTGGGATGAGGACGTTTGCTCCACACTTGCTCCAGCTCGGTCACTTACCACGGACCACCAGCGCCCATCGTTCACCCACCTCTGCCCCGGGCACAAAGACCCTGATCCCCTCTTGTGGGGCTGACGCGGGGGGACCCCCCGCTGCTCTCCCAAGCCCATGGGGCCACAGGGCCACGGGCGGAGCCACCAATGCCACATCCTTGCCATCGGT
>NW_010418445.1:446-9525 GCF_000710305.1 Buceros rhinoceros silvestris | reverse complement strand
TCCCTGCAACACAACCATTGCTCAGTCTTTACATCAGTTTTCTCTGCTGACACCGAATTCTAGACTTTCTAAACTTTCTAGTCCTCACATTATGTATGAAATAAATATAATGAAAATGACTTTTTGCTCTGAGTCATATTTATTTTGCATATAGTCATGCCTGCTTCTGCTACTAAAACACAAGTAGAATTCCACTTCATAAAGTAACTCATCGGTGGCCATCATCATACATTTTTCTAAGTGGCAGATCTACCCCTCCACTCTCAGGCTGTTGATATGTCCTGGTAAAGGCCCTGACACGGCTCTGTAATCCAAAAGGGACCTCTTCCTGTATCCTTAACAGATGTTTGTCCAGTTCCAGTAGGCATAAAATCTCTGAATTTGCTGCTGTACTATTATAGATGGGGACATACATAGTTATATAGCAGATATATATATCTTTAAGATATTTATAGATATAAGAGGAGCTATATCTATAGCTCTTATAGTATGGGTTAAGGCAACATCTGGGTGCCTTAAGAACCATGGAGAATGCTATGGGGAAGTCTGCATCTGTGCATTCCCACCATCTATGGCCTCCAGCACTGAGCATGCACTTGTTCGAGAAGCTTAGAAGGATGAAGCAAATTTAGAGCTCCCTGTAACTGCTTCTGGCACAGCACATCTGGTTTGGATTTCATTTTGTTAATTTGTGCGTCTTTTAACAAAAGCTTTGGAGGAAGACCAAGGTGAAAGGATTTGTTGTTTCCCCTGTATCTGAACACAAAATTGTAATTTGCCTTCACAGACCCTCACAACTAGTAACTTTTTCTTGGGTAACATAATATATAGGATGTTTTACGAATACACAGAAACAGTTGAGCCATTATCTCTCGCATCTGAGGCAACAATAACTATTAACCAGCTGCAGAGCTGTCTATGGTTAAATTTTCCTACTAAATTTTCAGTATGAACTTCCAATACAATCTAAGCAGATCGCTAATAATAATAAAATCTTATCTGCTTGTGATATCAACTACACTAATTTTTCTAAATGATTTTTCTTAATTGTCTAGTTTTTTACCATGAGTGTATTAATCTGCTCTCAGATCTTCATTTAGCTTCAGGAGTAGTCCACCTTCTCATACAAACGCAATACCAGAATGCACCTGAGATCCTAACATATGCCACAGAAAAGGATGAAATATTTGAAAAAAAAAAAAAGATTTTGAATATTTTTTTAATCAAAATGTCTTCTGTTAAGTGTTTACAGTTTACTAACAATCAGGCTCAAAAGTGTTTCAAACAAGACTGCAATCACTTCATGGCACAAGAATGGATTAGGAGACACATTTTGGCTTGAACAAGTTGTCATTTAAATGGATCAGGCAGATCTAAAATTGGCAGAGGCAAACAGCACAGCAAGATGAAATCACTTGTTAATGATAAATGTAGCAGAGGCAAGACAATAGTCAAGGAGTCCAGTGCCTCACTTTTGCCCTTGTTTCTTGATCGATTTGCTCCATCCTGCATATGTAAATTTTGGTCCTAGCCATGCAGTATTTCTTTCCAGTGAACAAACAACACTTGGTTCATTTCCAGCAACAAACTTTCTTATACTTAATCAACCAGTTTATTAGAGCATGAAGGAAAATTTGTCATGACTTCAGTTCCTGTACTGCTGGAATTAACAAGCTGGCTGTTGCCAGCACTAAACTTGGAAGTGCTAATCGTAATTAAAATCTATTTTCAAATACATCTAACAGTTCTAAGGTAGAGAAGTACTTGTTACTCCTGTGAATTTCCAGCTTGTGTATTAAGAAAAAAAAGGTGCTACTTTCTTCAGGAAGATGTCAGCTGTGGGCAAGAAATAATTATTAATGCTGTGTGATACAGCGTTTGTTCCCCTTTAGTGAGTATATGGATACGTGTGTCCTCCAAACTCTTTGAGAAGCTTGAAACTAGAATTTAGAAGTATTGCTATTTTTGGTTAACTTTTTAGATGTTATGTTGTTGTTATAACAGAAAGATATGGCAAATTAGCGCTAGTATTGAAGCTGACATCAACTATCAGTAGCTTTACCATCATTTGACAAAAGTCTATGTAGCACACTCAATTTTCCCTCAGGTGTAGTTGGGTAAATACCTTAATGTATTACCAAAGTACTCCAACATCTAGCTCAAATGGGGCTGTGTTCCAAAAGGTAATCTTCTTAATCAACATATTCACACTGTACAGTGTGGAAAATAAAAGGATAATCATACTTTGCTTTCCACTTCATTTTCTAAGCCTGCTTCCTGGCTAAGTCAATCTAGTGGATCAGTGGGAGGGACATGGGATAGATTAAAAAAATGTTGACTGTCAGATCACCAGGGGATTTGATTTAATGTTCCTTTGCACAGAATGGAAGCACATGGGCCACAGAATGCAACTCTCCTTGGAAAATTACTGTCAAAACAGTACCATCTCTATTAACACAGCTGCTGACTTGTGAAGCAGAAATCAGATTTTACTGGATTTAACCTTCAAAAAGCAGTTTCAGAGTGACTGCTCACTAACACTCTCCTGCTGCACCAACAGTATTGCCTGTTAACAGCTTATACATGTCACACCTGTACAACTCCGTAAGTGCAACATCCTATAGACCCTCTTACGATAACGTGAAGGAAGCAGTTATGTTCACCTAGCCTGACAATTGCTAGCAAGATCTCATTTTCCTCCTGTAAAAAGGGAAAGCGCACTTGACAGAATACCCGTCATACAAATAACAGATTTCACAGTATGGGCTTACTTTTCAGTTGGCCTGCATTTCAGCTAATTTCCAAGTCTGAAGTTCCGTCTTCATGTATAATCAGATACAGACATTTCCTTTATGTACTTCTTCCACAGATGTTCTAGCTTGCTTCCGGGCCAATTTCCACAGGAAATAGTAAGGGATCTCTTATCTGACATTTCTTTACATGCGAGCTATGAAATGCTTTATCTGAAGACAATGTTAAAGGCTCTAAGTTAAGGTCTAAGAAGATGCTAAGCTAAACCTTTATCTACACATTAAGATTGCCTCTAATAAGCAAACTCATTTCTGCAGAAGCCCATGCCTGCCTCAGTGCGTGCCAGAAAAGGATAGGGACGAGGAATTCTGCTGAAACAAAATACTGTTGACTTAATACAAAATGTAGGTCTCTGACCTCATTTATCCCACATAAAGACTGAAGCAAGGCTCCTACACAAATAACGCGACCAGTGCAGACTGCTGCAGTAAAGAACATCAGGATACTGGTGGAATGTGCACTTGCAAATATAGTCAGAATTAGTTGGTTTGTGCATAAATATGTCCTTGAGCAAGAAAGCTGCATGAGTTTGCCCCAAGTTCAGGATAATACTATTCCATCTTGCTGCTGTCATTAGGATATGTATTTCTGCAGCTGTCTTTGGTAAATACATCCAGAAACACTTCTTGAGTTTGCTGTGTTCACTGTGTATTTCTCTGGCCCTTTTGAAATAGATGCCTCATTCTTCTCAGCTAAAAAAAGGGAACAATTTGCTCAGTTTACTGTCTTTTAACATTTGTTTTTTCTAGAAAACCTTAGGAAAAATGTTGGAGTTTCCTCTTGCTGTTAAATATAAAAGCTTCAAGGTTTTTTGAAAAAGAAAACTGATGAGCTCAGTTTAGAGCACATAACTGCTGCCTTTACTATTTACAGACCCTACTGCCTTTACTAGGAGTTATTATATAATGCTATTAACACAGACAGGGCAGTTAATAAGGACCACACACATGGTTATTGTGTCAGAGATGGTAATTTAGCATGCTCATCCTAAAATATAATGAAACATTTTTTATTATATTGTTGTTTACCTTGTTATTTGAGTAATTCCATTTATAAATTTAACAGCAAATCACTGTTAAATGCTGAAGCTTTGAGTAAAGTCACCTGTGAATCCAGCCATGAGCCTTTGGGCTATAGGCTACGGTGTAAAAAGCAAGGCAAAAATTTTATGTCTTTATATTTCTTTTCTTCTTTTTACTTCATCTTTCATATCTTGCACTTTGCACTTCAGGGCTGGTTTCAGTGTGTCAACGGTTTGGCCAAGGTAAGCCAAGTCCGGTGACGAGTGCTTCCCTACTTCTAAGCTCTCCCTCTCCTACACCAGGAGAGAAAGAGTTAAGAAGCAGAAATAGGAGAAGGAAAAAAAAAAGGAATTCGTGGGCCTTGATAGGAAAAGGAAGAAAAATTTGCGAGATCTCTGAACGTTTGGAGAACTGAAACAAAGTTTAATAACACTAGAATAAAAATATATTAAATACAAAAGAAAACCAATGAGGTATTGAGTTTTTGTACGGGATGGAGAGGTGAGGGTTAATCGCGGGTCAGGAGCGAAAGCAAACAAACACCACGGCAGTGACCAAAGGCGGTGGCGGCCACGTGGTTTCCCATGAGGGCAGAACAAAGAACGCGCGGCTGCTACAAAATGCCGGGGCGCCACGTGGAAAGCCCGAGCCTGCACAATCCTACCAGTCTGATCGTAGATTGAGGCAAAGTGAAGCGGCAGTGGCAGGAAAGCAGCGGTGGTGGCGAGACGGCAGGGAGAAAGCAGCTCCGAGGTGCACAGCTCCCGTGGCGAGGGGCTCGGTTCTGAAGTGGCAGCTTTGCCAAAGCGGCAGGGAGAAAGCAGCCCTGAGGTGCAGCGGCTCCGGCAGCTGGTCCCTCGCGACGCGGGGGTTTCCATGGCGGCAGGCAGGCACAATTGCTGCAGGCTGCCCGGAGTGGAAAGAGAGAAGTTGCTCAGACGCCATCCGGGGTCCCAAGAGGAAGTCGCCAACGCGGCCGCATCTCATAAAGGCACAGAACGCTTGCGCAGAACAGAAGCCCGTGAGAACTTTTTACCAATGGGGTGTGCTGGACGTGACATGGGAAGGAATATTCCGATTGGTCAATTTAAAGCAAAGCTTCTGAAACAGGAGAACCTTCCTTAAACTGCTACGCAGTGCAGTATGAAAAAATCTGTGCAAATGAGACACATTTCATCGGGCACTTCAACATTTTTTTTCCAAGTAGACTCCATTACAATTTTGCAACCCATGGCAGGGAATGAAAGCCAGCATTCAGACACTTCAGTTCCTCATTACCAGAAGATAATTGGACATAAAATTATTAAACAAAAGAATCTGAACAACATCAAAAGCAATAAATGCTCCATAGGAGATGAATTTGGTAAATTTTAAGGGCATTATAATTAATCACCATGAATTGTTCATGAATTGTAACTTGTTCTGCACTCAACTACAATTACTTTGATTTAATGCTTTTTTTCAGTGAATAAAGTTATTCAGTTCCATTTAACTATCTAAAGCGATTTGCAAGATCTACACTCTCAAGCATCTTTCCTGTTCATCTCTCTCAGTTCATTTCTCCCATCCAGCTTTTTATGAGTCATTGAAGTATTTCTAAGCCCCAAACACATTTGGGTGACTAGCTTACTTACAGCAACTGTAGAAAGAGGGACTTACACGGGATTATTAAGTTGATGACTGTAAATCCAAGTTGGTACAAAAGCCTTTATATAACCTTAATACAACTTTCTCAAATCATCACTGAGGGGCTGGTACTGACCTGCAAAGGTAAGGTACTCTTCAGACCCTACTGCCGCAGAACTTGCCTTCTGAAGGCCTCAGATGTTTTAGCTATTATTGAGTTGAGAATGTGTTTGTCATAAGGAAATTACTTCTTACCTAAAAAACATGAGAATTCTGTCATGAACACCATAACTCAAAATGCTTTTTTGAAAAGGTTTTTGAACCTGGAAATGCCTTTTGGCTTTCCATTTGCTTTCCTTACCAACAGGACGGAAAAAATAAGGGAGTGGAAAGGTCTAGAAAGAGCATAATTAGGTCTGTTAGAGATATGCTTGGAGGGAAGAAAACATACTGTTTACAACAGATAAATGTAGAACAGGTAACAGAGAACAGGGAAAATGAGCTATCACCTGCATGTTGGGATGGGGTGAATGGAGGTATCAACACGGCAAAGCCTCTTCAGTCTTCTGGTGAAACACCAACCAAGCACGTCAAACTCTACTTCAGAAAATAAAACCACATGGGACACTTTCTCTTCACACACTCATAGCACATATGAAATGTTTTAGTGATTAATATAAAACTAAACTGTGTGTAAAAGTGGCTTGTGCCACCAGTCTTTTGATTGATAAATCTCTTGGGGAAGATGTAGACAAGCGGGTGCTAGAAGTCTTTCTTCATTTAAGGGGAAGGAAATCAGTGCCACATCTCTAAGACCCACCTGAAATACCAAGACAGTTCTTCTGAGGAATATCCATTGCCTCATCCAATTTCTGGATTTACGAAGAGGCTATCAGGATCTTCACAATGGGAATATAAGCATAAGTGCAGACCAGCAGGGGCAACCAGAATGTCTTCCAGCAGGGAGCAGAACCACCATTCCCCCGCCAACTCTGAACTCCTTCCTCCTAACGCAATGTCAGAATGGCCAAACTGGGACAGAGCAGTGTAAGGACATTGTCACTTCTCCTGACAACACACCGTTTGGTTCTGTGCCTTTGGGGCTCAGAGGCTTCCTCCCCTTTCATGTAACCATCTCAACGGGGCTTGGAAGCAACAGGAAACATTCACAGATCAAAACGCTGCAATTCAGCCTCTTGAGGCAGAACTATAATCAGGGAAGAAAGCACTGTACCTAAGAAAGCAGGAAGCCACTGCAGTCCGGAGGAAGAAGGCTGCCTCAGCAGACCGCAGGATTCAGAGAGGCAGCATGGCAAGTGTGACCCTGGAAGGCAAACCCGCTTGGCCACATCCTTTCCCACTGACAACACTCGGAATCCCACTGAGTGATTCAAGTTATTTTGCCCTGAAGCTCTGCTCCATGTTACACATTAAGGGTTTCACTTTCCCATAGGATGTAACTAAAAGCTGAGGCAAACATGAAAATTCTTGATTTTGACATATGCCTGTTTAAACTCAAGATTTTATTAAAAAAAATACATTGCCAGTTTCTGTATCTATCAAGGGCTGTGTACACCAGACCTCTCATAGGATGTTCTTCAGAGTATTGGCTCTGAAATGGCTCTGAATTCCTCTCACTACCACCTAACACCCAATTCCACATCTCGTGTTCTCATCTGGGAACAAATATCTTGTTTTGACAGGCTGCAGAGCCTCCTATTTAAAAACAGTCCTTTTCTTCTGGCAACTGCTCCACTTCCTCAATTCCTTTTGCTTTCTTTTTCATTTATTTTTAACAGTTGAGGTACTGAGCTAATAAGAAACTACATTTCCAATTACTCGTTGGTATAAACTCTTAAGGGCTTTTGGAACACTGCTGCCATTCTAGCCATGCTTTGATTCTTTGCATTGCTACTATTAACATCCACAATAACTGTTAATTAGCTGCAGTTTAAAGCCGTGGCCTCTTTTCTAGATTGTGACAGCAAGAAACACAAATATTTTATCGTTGTACATTATTTTGATCCAAGGTATTCAGAAAAAAAAAAATCTTTCTGTATGACAAGGTGAGTAAATCCATTCAAAAATTCAAGCAGCACTGAAAAGGCAAAAAAGAGTATCTAAACAAGCGGGCATATCTAAATTCTAAAATAATTGTTTAAAGGAGTTAATGACTTGTATCAAATAACCCCCTTTTTCCTACTTTACTGAAGAAAGACCAGGTACAGGCCAGAAACACTGTATAGGTAAAATGTTACTGTGAAAAGAAAAATAAATCCAGTGTACACATGAAGTGATTGCCTTATATTCACTGACTAGCTTAACTCTTGCAAAACATCCCACCCACTTGTACTGGAACATACAGACTGTTGAACCCCAACACCCCTTTACCATCTCCTGTGTTTTCCTACACAAAGGCCACAGTCCTCAAGTACAGTAAAACAATGAGAAAAAGGGAGCCAGGAAGTAAGAAGATTGGAGCTGCTCCATGAGGGGGGACAAGCAGGAGCTTAAAGTGACCCCAGCACAGGCCATGCCTTCACTGACCAGGGCACGGTCACACTGCGTCTGGAGATGGCAGGCAGAGACAGGTGCTGGTTACAGAGTCCACCCACAGCCCCAGACATTCTATTTCATAAATGGGTCCAAGGTCCTTCTGGAGACTTCAGTCAGACAGCAAGAGACCGCAGCAGGAGGCAGCGCTGGACAAAAGGTTGCAATGCAGTTTCAAGGTCCACGTGGGAGGAAGGTACACCTGCAAACTCTGCTCAGGGCGCGACAGGGCAATTAAGGCCAACCAGTGCCCTCACGGCCCGGAAACACAAACGTTTACATACAGATGTGCTTTAGTACAATGCAAAAGCATTTACATTAAACAAAGTGCTGGTGGTGTGAAAATCCTTATCAAGGACAGCAGGGCTCTTTTTGGATATTGACCTGTTTATTACTGTTGTTTGACACTTTTTGCAATGCATGCTTTTTGATAATGTGAAATAATCTGAACAATTACAAGGCTATTTATGAAAAGGAAAAGCAAGCTTGCCAACCATATAAGTAAAAAAGTGTTATATCCTTTGAACTCCAGAAAGTATGCGGGAGCGAGCCACAGGCCTTGTCCAACAAACCACAGACAGACAAGCAGCACAGCACGCTGCCAGGACATCTTAACACTAGGCACTATGAGGGGCAAAAGGCAGAGATACCATACAAAGTACTGGGACGTGCATACTTTGTTAAAACTCACAAAAATAGCAGTGTGCAGGAAACAACAGAAGGCAAGGTCTCTGTAAAACGCTACGGACACAGCCAGAAGCAAAAGCACCTGGGGCAAGAAAGCTGCGAGCCCAAGGGCAAAACTCCATTTGCTCTCTGCAGTTAAGTACAACATGTAGAAATAGGGAGAGAAGTTATGACGGATATCTCTCCTGGTCAAGTGATAGAGGTAGGCATGCTCCAAAAAATCCCAGCCGTAGAGGTGATAAAACACAGCAGTTAAGGCAGCCAGCACAGATCCAGCGACTGTTCCAAAAAGCAGCACATCACGGTTTAGCATCTTTACAAAAAGCTGCCAGAGATACACTACGAATGTAAATTTTCCTTTTTTGTCAAGCCCGCTATCC
>NW_010418445.1:0-306 GCF_000710305.1 Buceros rhinoceros silvestris | reverse complement strand
CCTTTGCCCGCCGTACCGCTCGCTCTGCAGGTGGAGCGCTATGGGCAGCGCATAGGTCAGTGGGTATATTTTCATGTGCACAGCTAGCCCGTAGCAGATTGCAGCCTTCCCTACGCTGCCTTTGCAGCCTTCCCTCCGCTCCCACCCTCCACGAAGTACAGGGTGGCGAGCACCAGCAGCACGACCAGGGCCTCTGCATTGCCCCGGCTGGAGACGGTCATGGGCAGAGGATTGAAGAGCCAGGCTGCAGCGCAGCACCCGCAGGCTTGGCCGGCGGCGACCCCTCGGCGCCGCAGGGCTCGATAG
>NW_010418444.1:4523-11850 GCF_000710305.1 Buceros rhinoceros silvestris | reverse complement strand
TATATATATATATATAAAAGTCGAATGGGTCAGCTAGAATTGCATATGGACTTTGTCTAGAATTTTTCAGACCCAGTTTTGTCCATCAGTACCACACAGCTTTCTGGTGAAGTGTCTCAACAACCTTGCTGCAGTATCCCTCGTGTGGCCTTTTCCAGTATTGCATAGGTCAAAAGCTGGAACAGCATCTGGTGCCTGGCAGAGGAAGTTTAACATTGTGCCAGGTTTAGATTACCACTCCACTTTCAACAGGTAAAGGAAAAGGTCAATGAAGTGGGGAGCATTTGATATCTTAAAAGCAAGGGGGAAAAAAACCCAACAAACACTCCCTCAAAAACAGTCCTCTAAAGTAATTGAGTCCAACTGTAAAACCATCTTAGTTTGCATGGTTCATTTGGGTCTGATTTCCGTCCTTTATTATGATCATGACTGCAGCAGTAACATCCAATCTCTGAAACTGTGGACAATGCCACTGCTTATATATTTAGGGTATGTTCCAGGAAATCAAAAAGCTGTGTAAATTCCGACTTTTTTGATCTCAGGATTGCATCCAGGGTTGGCAAGCAGCAAAGTGTAAAAAACGCAAACCAACACCATTGTAATTATAAAGTCCATAGAATGAGTGAAAGCTCATCTTTGAATAGGTTACATATTATTTTCTTTATGGGTAACATCTGATAAAATATTTTTATCAAGACTAGAGGTCAGACCTTAAATACTGATGATCCATTCCACGCTGCAGAAGTGTCATCCTACCATAATACACACATTTCTTGACTTGACTCCATTAGGTACAGTCAACTGTGAATTGTCCATACCATTAAGACACAAAATTGAAAGTAAAAGAAAGTGTTCCTGCCTTTGCCCTGCAGTATAAACCAAAAATGTTGCACGTAATACTACTATAAAATCAGCTACCACAAAACTGAGTTCAGAATACTCCTTCTTACAGAGATAAAACACTTGAGAGTGGACTATTACATTGTTTTCTAATTACACATTTATCCATTTATATTTATGCATATTATCTATTTATATATGCATTATAATTAAACATGTATGTTTACATTGAGGCATATACATGTAAAAAATAATTTTATTTAAGATATTTTAAAAGCCTTTAAATTTTTCAAATTATTACAGGTTTTCTACATAAGCAAGAAGAAACACAAGAAAAGGCGTAATCACAAAGACATGTTTTGCTTAGAAGAGCTACATAGCCCTGGATGATACACATTGTCACAGCAACCTGTCATCTCCTGCACAGTTATTTGAAGTTTCACAACTCTAGTTCAGATTAAATCGAAGGATTAAATAGATTGAATCAGACCTGTTTCATTCTTACAATGAATTTCACTGTAAATAATCGTAAAAAGCACTTTTAATACCATGACTCAGTATGCAAAACATCTGCCATTCCTGGCCAAAGCTTGCTATGCCTCACATCTCCCCCCAGCAAAGGCGAAGTGTCAGCGCAGCTGATAAACGGCTCCGTGACTTCATAACCAGGCTTCTGACACTCACTTTTCCCAAAGACTGGTGTTTGAACTAGTGAAAGGACCAGGATGATTTGCCATCAGTAACTGCAAAAAGGAAAGCATTCCCAATTATATTTCAAAATAGCATCCCTCACTCCCCAAAATAGAACTCATCACAAGTGCACCACAAATTTTCAATTTTGACTTTGACTTTCAGGGGGAATCTTTCAGTAATTATTAAAACAATTACTGGGGCATCTGTGAAAGCTCACAAAGAAAAGCAAAGATCTATTATTAGGCTTGCATGTACTATACAGCAGTTGACCATTACACTGGAAATGTTTTACAGGTCTGGAACCGAAAAAAAAAATTACAACCACTTTTATAGCACTGAGATGAAATCAAGAAAAAGAAGATGACAGACCACTCTGTTATCAAATCTTTACTTCCTGCGAGTCCCAAGTGCTCAGCATTCCATAAAACATTAATTAAAAATGAATGTCATTCCATGAATAACTTGCATGCTGCTTAGTTTGAGTAACAACAATGCATTTATCCGTTGTAAATGGAGTTCTGTCTTCTGCTCAATAAAAAGTCTTTTTTACCTCTGTCTATAACCCTTTTTATAAGTAAAGTTTATAAACACATTTTATACAACATATACTTTAAAATACAGCTTTCGTACAAACTCATATATTGTAGAACAATGAATGCAGTTCATTAGTAGCTCTTGACAAAGGCTTAATGGGAGGGAAAACAAGTACAATAGAGAGAATAAAATGTCTGTGATAAAGAACATCTAAACCTGTCCGACAGCTGGGAGACACCATGTTTACATAGGAACGTGAATTAGAGCTCAGTATTTTGTCCCACCGAGTGAAACCACTTCCCATGTTGCTTCTTGCATGATCCTATGATGGTCGAATAAGCACGAAGCGAGAAAAAACAAGAAGGCAGAGAAAGCAACACCAAACTCTTGACAGCTTTGAAGGGACAGGAACAATAGCACAGCGTCCCTATGTACTTCTTTCAAAATGCAGCAGCTACCAATCTGTTACACATGCTACGCTGGTGCAGAAAGGGTATACAGGGAAAATTTAGACACCTGGGAAAAAATCATCCTTAACTTTTAGAGACAGATATCTTTACATTTCTGAAGCTAGATCCCATCTTCAAGTGTTTCTTAGCTATACCGAAGAGTTAGAAATGTAACTTTAAAAACCACAGACCTAGCCTGGATGGAATTAAAAAAAAAATTATTCCAGTGATTTCCACTTTTCATACGCAGACCCTAGTCTGTCAAGCACCTCTGCCACCTTATGGACATAGATTTGAAGTCTACGACAATATGTATATATAGACACACACACGTCTCTCTAAAAAATCTATAATAGTATATCCCTGTATCCCATGATATTCAATATAATATGATATTGGATAGTCTATCCAATTAAATAATCTGCCTTTTTGTATATACACAAGCTGCAACTCTGCATACATAAATGCCCTGCCCCTCTAACTGAACAAACAAGGTTTTTTTTACAGACACCACATCATCTGTGTTCCCCAGCTATGTTGTTTCAGATTCTGACTTGCTCATCTTTTTCCTCTCTGGGCTTCTGTCTTCTTTGGTCTTAATACTTCATCGTTTCTGTTCCACACATCCCTTTCAGAAGACAAACTTGAGAAGGCAAAATCAGAGGAGTGAAACTACTGTTTCTTTGAAAAGTAGCTCTCAGAGAAAGAAGTCTTACTAGTGCATCCTCAAGTTCCCTTGAGCAAAGATTAACTCTATATTAAAAATCTAAACAATTTTAAAAAATTACTTATTTTGCATATAACAATCTTGCATATTACGCATGGATAATAAAACATTGAACAAAACAGGAAAAGCCCCTTATTCAAATATTCAAGAAGAATTTCTAGGGCATGATTCACTTCTAAGGTAGACATCTAAAATAGGTCAGATGAATCACCGCTTAACAGTGTCTATTTTTCTCCAGTGTCTGTGAAGGGAGCCTGGACTGTAACTCAGGTGGAGGCACCTATATTGCAGCTATGGAGATGCGGACAGACAAATGCCAAACCCAGTTTTCCCCCAGTCTGCCTGCCTCAAATTCACCCCAGTCTCTGCAGGAGCTACCCCACAGAAGCAAGCCCTTGATAGGAGGGGAGCAAAAGTTCTGCCTTGGGCCTTTGATTTCTTGCCTACCCTTTTCCAACTGTCTCAAGTAAAGTGTTCAACGAGAGCTGCTGCAGCCAAACTCTTCTGTCCCACCCTCCCCTCAAGAACCAAGATGCTTTGGCTGAAGCGGGGAAAAGATAACTAAAGTGTTTTTCTGTCCCCTCTTTCCTGTGAATACAGGGTCAGTCTGCTCATCCTGAATTTTCTTTCCACTTACATATATTCAGAATGAGACAGAAGTTTCAAAATCAGAAGACATTTTAAAAGCTCTATCTGATCTTTATTAAAATACGTATTTTCAGATTTAGGGATCAATTTCATCACATAATTTTTGACAGGCTCATAGAGTATTTTCCTGAGTTTTTTGAGAAAATCAGGCTCTTTTATTGCACTGCCAGTTCCCCATTAGTCACATAGGAACAAACTGAGTCATTTCATTCAAATTTAATGTGCACATAGAGGAATCAAAGATAAGCATGCTCCTATAGTCAGAGACGAGTGAGCAGAGAGCTCTTACTAGCACCTCCATAGGGGGATTGGTAGGGAGAGGCTGGCACTTATCCATGTTGTTTGATGGTTTATGAAATATCTTGTCCAGGCAGCAGGTCAAAATATTTGGTTTACAGCCACTGAATCTTCTGGGAACATAGGAGTGACATAAGAATGATTTTGGGGGGAAGTTTTGTTATTTCAAACTGAAATAAGCAAGAGCAGAATGTGCCACTTCTGTAATAAAGTACTAATGGGAATATTGGTAGTAATGAACTAAATACATACTGTTTGGGGACTTTAGACTGTAAGGATTTGGTTCCATAAAGCTGCACACAACCAGGACTTCCACCACTGTCCACTCAAGTAGCTGATAAAAGGACTGTCAAGAGCCAAATGTGAGGCAAGGTAACTCCAACTAAGCCTGGAAGCTGGTGCTCCTAAAATGATGGAGAGGACTTACACCTGGGTTGTTTTGGTAGTCCTTCATCTCTTAAGAGTTCATGAAATCCTTGCATCCTGTAGAATGTGGTGACCTCTGTTTCCTAAAAGAATCTGCAAAACAGATTACCAGAAATTAATTAACTTCTCCCACAAAGAAAAGCTGAACAAGTTGGGGTTGTTCAGCCTTGAGACCTTATTGTGGCCTTTCAGTATGTAGAGGGGGTTTGTAAGAAAAATGGGGAGAAACTTTCTGCCAGGGCCTGTAGTGATAGACAATCCACAACAGTTTTAAACTGAAAGAAGGTAGATTTAGATTAGATTTAGATTTAGATATAAGGAATTTTTTTTTTTTTTATGATGAGGATGGTGAGACAACAGAACAGATTGCCCAGAGACGTTGTGGTCAATAGACTTGAGAGACACTTCACCAGGGTCCATAGTGACAGGACCAGGGGAATCTGTTTTTAACTGAAAGAGGGTAGGTTTAGATTGGATGTTAGGAAGGAATCTTTTATGGGGGTGGTGAGGTACTGGAACAGGTTCCCCAGAGAAGTTCTGGATGCCCCATCACTGGAAGTGTTCAAGGTCGGCCTTTGAGCAATGTGGTCTACTGATATACACCCCTCCCACGGCAGAGAGGGTGGACTAGATGATATTGTAGGTTCCTCCTGATCCAAACCATTCCGTGATCCTGTGATCTGAGAGCACATGAGGAAAGAGTCGGTGATTTTCCTGAAGCTGGGAATTCAGGACAAACGCCAGAAAGCAAGGGTGCCAGGTTCCTGGCAGAGCTGGGGAGTAGGAAGAGTGAACTGCATGTGCTAGTTCCTGAGCTCAGGAGGGCCTGGGGGCCTGGCACCTGTGCTCCCAACACCTGGCCCGGTAGGGCCCCCCACGCCTACACAGAACCCTCACTCAGCCCCAGCAAGCATCCCAGGCAAGCCCCACCATGGGCAAGCCACCGGGCCTGGGGAAGGGGGTGCCCAGGCTGGGAGGCTGTGGAGTGGCCGAGTGCCCCAGGAGAGAAGATAGAAGCCACTGCTGAAAGTGGGGGGGGAACAACAAGCAGCCCGGCTGGTCCAGGCAGGGAGCAGGGGCACAGGAGCACATCTGCAGCAATAAGAGGTTTAGAATAGTCTCTGGGGAGAAGCGGGGGAACTGGGTTTGTTGAGTCTAGCGAAGGCTGGAAGTAGGGCAGGGCATCATAACATGCTTGCAGTGTATGAGAGGTAGTTATTAAGAAAGGCAGCGATTACATTGCTGGAAGGGAGAAGATAAGATCTAATAGTCTTAATTTTCAAGAAAGAAAAGAAGAAAGGAAAAATGAAAAAGGCTAGATGTTGCCAAAACTTTCTCTGAGTAAGGCAGTGCTGGAATAGATGACCTAGGGAGGCTGTGAAATCCACTTCACAGGAAGCTGTAAGAACTTAGGCAAACATCTGTCCGTGCTCTGTCAGTAGAGGATGGACCACCATGCTGTTCCTCAACCTTTGGAAAGTAAAGGTCCATCTAACTTTTTCGAAACAAAGTTTTTAAAAATCCATACATATCATATGGGTTATTAAATGTATAGTTGATAAATAAAAATACTTAGCATTTGAAAAACTACTATGGTTTAATAAACCTACTTTCACTATTACTACAAATACAAGCATTTAAATTCAACATGTTGTTAAGAATAAAAATGGATAGTAAACTTTGATCTTTCCTCTCAAAGAAATTGCCCTGAAGTTCTTGAGCAGGTAAACGCTGGCAAGATCTTTTAGCACTATTTCTTTCATACATGTTACTCCATCATACCTCCTTCCTGCTACCAGCCTTTCTCCTCTGTTATGTCCAGCTCCCATCAGTGACCTGCAGAGTCGTGTCCTGCAGTGAAACACTAGCCACTTCGGTGTTCCTTGGGGCACTTTTATTCCTATTGAAATGCTTGCAGGCTGGGCCAGTCTTACAGCAAGACTGTAGTCGTCTCTCCACTATCTGAGGTTATGAGGCCGTAAGATACCTCAGATACTGGAAAAAAACAGATCATATGGTTCTTTAGGGAGCCACTATGGAGCAGAACACTCCTGACATATACAGCATACTGAGACATACAGACCTTCCCAGTCCATCAGAGGATGTCCATTAGGAAGGACACCTTAACTCCATTACCCAAAGAACACAGAGTTAAGAGAGGTTTTCTTGAGATACTGCATGAGTGTCTAATGTGAATCATCGAATCAGATGCTGAGTTCAGTCCAGCCTTTCACCACCAAATGGTCTCATTACCAATAACTCCAGTAAGCTTAGTGAGCCAACCAGCTAATGGTAGTGACATAGCTGTTTAGTATGTGCTGTTTGGGCAGCTTGCTGGCAGTCCCTGGACAATACTAGGAGGTATTCCTCCTAGTTAATTGCATGCGGAGAAATATAAACTACCCTGACACTGCCAAACTCTTTCCTCTTCTGGGAAATACACTGCAGTGACATTGGAATGAATAAATGGGCTTAGTAGAGCTTAGCAACTCTGGCTGACGGTGATCTGGGTGATTTGATGAGACACTTGTCTCACCAGTGCTTTAATATGCATGTAGCTGTGAGCTCAGGCATAGTGCTACGTGAAAAAACAGGTAGCCCATATCTGTTGGGTGCACAGGATAAAAGGTCCTCTGGGAGATAAAAATTTGGGGGAGTGTGGTGCCAATTGTAACTGCAAGGTTCCACCCTCAGGATGAGCACAGGTTCAGCA
>NW_010418444.1:0-4446 GCF_000710305.1 Buceros rhinoceros silvestris | reverse complement strand
TGATGCTGAGACACAGCTTATAAGCCTTGCTGGGTCTGAACTGACTCTCTGGGGAGCCGTTCAGGCACCTCCACAGTTGTTCCTCAAAACTCCCGGAGAGACACAAAATGACTGAAACAATCTAGGCATATTCCTACACATAAACCTTATAAAGATAAGACAGTCCTTCTCAGAGTCAGCTCTGGAACCTTTGAACTTCAGGGATAACATATTCACAATGTGGATAAGCTACTTAGATACGTCAGAGGTAGTTCCTTTCATTAGCACTGAAAGAGAATGTTGAGTGTTCAAAGTCATATACAGATATTATGTCTTGAGGACATCATGCCAAGTAGACAGAGGAGTAAGATTTATCATTGTTTTATGATGAACATGCTAGCCTAGAAAGAGGCAAGCACGCGGGTCAAGGACTCTGGAATTATGTGCCCAGTTCTTGTCTCTGCTTCTGGCCTGTTGGGCTACTTTGCGCAAGTCTCTTCATCCACCACTGTCTTCCTCTTGGTTCTCTCCACTTGTACAACTGTGGCATGCACCTGCTGGTAAGAGGCACTATATTTAAACAGAGATACAATGATGGCTGGAAGAAAACTGGTGGCAGATGGGAGATGAAGCCCCATGATTTACAGGCTGCAGGCTCTCAATCTCAGAAGCCATAATCTGAAGAACCAGTTCATGGCTTTCAGTCTCATAAATGCTTTTTTTCATGTAGTGTTTGGAGAAGTAAACATATCTAATGATTTTTTATCCTCTCTATTCTAGCTGATGAAGATGTTGCCTCAGCTGAAAATAAGGAGACCCATGATCTAAAAATTCATATGAAAATGAAGACATTTTGACCTTTATATTCAGAGAGACCAGATGGGAAAGAAACCCCTTAGATGCTGTGACTATGGAAAGGATTTTGGTGGGAACTCTGACCTGACTTAACATCATCTGGTTCACATTGGAGAGAAGCATAATCTCCGTGCTCATTGAGGGAAGAGCTGGAGCCAGGATTCATGCCTTACTCAGCATCAGTGAACCCACCTCAGCAAGAAAAGAACACGTGAATGAAGAACAGTCTCTGTGAGTCCTGCAGGGCAGACATTCGTTCCTGCATCAGAGGCGTGTGCGCGATATCCAAGCCGCTGGTTGGAGTCTTGCAGAGAATATGAGGCACAACCCCAAGCAGTAAAGAGAACAATCTGACAGTGCTGCAGTGCAGTGGGGTAACTGTGGTTGGATGTGAGTACCCTGCTAAGATGATGGGCATTGGAAGATCATGTTGTTTTTGTAAGAATCACTAATGAAGGAGGAGGAGGTCCAGGGAAGGGAGAACCTTGAAGTGCTGGGAAAGAGAAAAGGTAAACAAAGGAGTAGGGTAAGTCAGCAGGAGAGCAAATGGGATCTTTGGGGTGTTGAGAGAGTTATCTGGGTATGGGATTGGTACTTAACTTGGGCATCCAGAGCACCTGCCCAAAACAGAAAGAAGGTAACTTTATCCTTGTTCCATTCTGAGAAAGCATGGTACAGCCTGTTCTAGACTTATTATGAATCATTATTTGCACCTCATTAGTCATTGTTAGCTGTAGCCTGTAAGTACTTCAGATCCAAGACTATGCAAGACCTTAGGGAGTTTGTTTCCTTCACCTTCTGTCCCCCTACGGAATTCAAATATCTAGATCTCATATCCACTGACCTACAGTTGTGATAAGCTAACCTTTAAACAACTTTTCATCTTTGTTCCTTTATTCTCTCAGATGCTTTGAGGACTGCAACTCTACCATCCCAGAGGATGTGATAATTTCAGACGAGACAGAAGAGACTCTTACTGTGACAAATGCATTGCAAGCACAGGACAAGGATATGGTCCCTACCTCAGCCTGTTTACAATCTAAGCCTCCAATGCAATGTACCATTTTTTTCTAAGGTAGAAAATCTCCTTTTTTATAGGGTCATTCTACTTTAATGTTTTACTCACAGTATTATGTTTGTCCCATGCTTAATTAAATGCAAAGAAAACTAAAAATGTCGCATAGTGTGAATCATAAAAAAGGCTCTTTTGTGAGTTAAGGACAAAAGCTTACTTCATGAAAACTGTGCCTTTGCTCATATGAAACAATCCTGCTTCAGTTAGCCCTTCCAACAATAGCACCATAGCTCCAGCCAAACAATACTTCCCCACCACTGCGTGTATGGTCTCTGCAAGCTCACATCTGTCTTTACAAACCATCGTATAGGAAAGGTTTCATGTTCCATGACTGAGGGACAGAGGTGAGGGCATAGGGAATCCTTTCCTGGTATAAAACTGGCCAACATTGTGGAGGTGATTTCAGGAACAGTGCTCACTTCTCTATGATTAAATTTGTAGGCCATTATAGGATTCCTGTTAAGTTTAGAGCCTTTAAGACCACGGGTGGTTTAATTCAGTTTTGCTCTTATGCTACCATGGGCCAGAAGAAAACATGCATTTTCAAGGCCTGAAAAGGTCACTGATATTAAGAGTCAGACACTAGGTTAGAGATGGGTTAGAGTAAGGGGTTTGGACCGCAGAAGATGTTTGTGACTGGGGTTGTGCTCTTCAGGTAGACCCTGTCATTATATTACCCTGGGCCAACACAGTGCAGTTATCTTGGAGAACAATAGCATTAATCTCACTGCAATTTATGGAGTAGAGTGAGGGTTCATTGATGTATGGTTATGATTTGATATTGAGGATGAGCAGGGTGGGGTGAGATGTAAAGAGCTAACCATGGCCCTGCTTCTGCAGGGTAAGGGAGGAAGAGTCATCAGAGAGAACCCAGGGGAGAGGGGTTTCTCCTGTTATCAGGAATTGGAGAAGTAACCTTTACTAAAAGAGAGGGTGTTCCAGGCAGCAGGATTTGCTTCCTGTACCAAACAACCCCTCTTTGTGTGGGCAAAGACCAGGAACTATGGGCTAAAGCTGATCTCCACCATCTACAGACCTAAAGTAAACAGACAGTCTGCAGCCCCACACATCTCCCTGCTGACGTGAGACAGCATGACTTGTGTGCCTTGAACTAAACGAGGGGTGTCTTTTCCTTCTATAGCTAAAATCACAGAGATTTTATTTTAAAAAAGCCAAAACTACAATAAAGTGGTAGATCTTTCTTGAACACTCTCACAGAAAGCCTTAATCCAGTAATCCAGTGCAACTGTTTGCCCGAGCCTCACAAAAATTATCTGAGGGAGGAGAAGGAAAGTTGATTTTTAATCCTGCTGGTGGGATGGTATACAGATTTCACTAATGCACAGGAGCACGTGTGATGTTATGGTATTTTGTTAATGTTATCTCACCTGGACACAGCCAGGAGACAGCATCAGGAGCAGCTTCCCAGCAGGGGGCACTATGTTATTACATACAGAGGCTTGGAGATCTCCACCTGAAGGACTTGTCTCGTGCAAAGACACTCATGTGGAGGAAGTCACATTTTATCTTTCTTTGTCCTTCTCTGCAAAAACTAAGCTGATGAAAAATTACTATGTTTATCTCATTAGAAGTTACACTACTATGCATAATTATATCCACCAAAAAAGCCAAACCAAAACCCCCAATCCCTATATCCAGGGAGAATTCTGAATTTTTGAACTTTTAAATTCTTGATTTCACAGCCATTCAAGAGTCTCTTAATACAAGACAGGGATGTTTGTGTGCAATCTGTTAATTAACAGGGAATCACCTTTATTGGTGCATAGGACAGATTAATTTGTTTGCAGGCTGGATTTTATGTCTAGCCAACAAGAGGAACGAAAGTGAAGGGCTGGTCTGAGTCATTACTGCTGATCTATACCACAAGCAGCAACACTTAGATGGACATTATCATATGAGGATCTTAGCTAGGAAGAAGCAGCTTTCTCACACAGTGGTTTCCGAATGACCAGGGATGGGCAGGATGGGGTTGGAGCAGAAGCAGTGCTGCTGTTTTGAGCACAGGGCTAGGCTTCTGAATATCATCCTCCCACAGGTGCTGCACATACTAAGGTGCTGCATCTGCCTGCATAGGTAAAAACCTCCATATGTGTATGTGCGGTGCTTTCTGCATCCAACTCCTAAACAGCAAATCCTCCCTTTCAGACTGAACCAGGGGACTACTCGGCAAGCCTCTTGACAGCAGCATGTTTCTGTTTTTATTTTTGCTCTGCACTTAGGGTTGCTGAGGTCTTAACTAATAGTTCACCTTTTAAGCAGCTCTGGCCTAGAATAAGACTGCCTGGTGTGACTTTGTCTGTATTCCACATTTCCCTTACAGTAATTTATGTATAGAGCTCACAACTGAGCACAAAGCCTGAAGATATGACCACAGGGTAACTGGCCTACCTGAATGTGAAGAGACCAGAAAGGTGGGAATGGAGTTTCCTACTTGTTCTGGTAGTGATTTATTTGGTGTCAGCATTCTTTCTACTGAGAGCTTTGAGTGTGTCACCGGTTTGGCCGAGGCTGAGCCA
>NW_010418443.1:5713-6047 GCF_000710305.1 Buceros rhinoceros silvestris | reverse complement strand
TCTGTGGGGCCTCCTGACCTTCAAGCAGATAGAAAGGGAGCCTCGGCGTGGGCAACGACCGCAGGTGGCTTTTTGCTCTCCTCTGGGGCACGCGTGTTCCAGGCAGCCCCAGCTGACGCTCCCGGAGCAGCTGCTCTCCGCGCTCCGCGGGAACAAGGGCCTGATCACTAATCCAGCCCCAGCAGCTCACGCTGGAGCCAAGCCCTCACGCCAGCCCGGCTCCCCAGGCAGCAGCATCTGGGCTGAGCAGCAGCCAGCAGCAAGCAGCAAACCCTTCACCTTGTTAGGAGCAAAATTATTTAGGCTTCGAAATCTGTAACTTAGACATTTCCCT
>NW_010418443.1:5156-5622 GCF_000710305.1 Buceros rhinoceros silvestris | reverse complement strand
CTTTCTCCTGGTTTGCACCAAAATTATTTAGGCTTCGAAATCTGTAACTTAGACTTTTCCCTTGGAGACAAAGTGCTGCTGCTACCATGGCACACGGAGAAACGGAGTCAGGGAGCAGGAAGGAGTTTTCCCCATGGCGCCGGCAGTGAACCACGCACTTGCCCTCTCACGTCTTTCCAGCCACAGGCTCTAAAGACCACAAACACCTCACCAGGAGGAGCCATTACCGTGAGCTGACTCACACAACACTAACAAATGGGATGAGTCTGTGGGATGGTCCGTTTGGGTCTAACGCAGCTCCTGTCACTATTATGAAAGCGTTAAAATCCCCAACTGGTTTGGGTTGAAGGGACCTTCAGAGCTCCCCCAGTCCAGCCCCTGCAGGGAGCAGGGACATCTGCACCCAGAGCAGGGGGCTCAGAGCCCCAAGGGCCAACCTGACCTGGGATGGGGCCAGCGATGGGGC
>NW_010418443.1:2848-4664 GCF_000710305.1 Buceros rhinoceros silvestris | reverse complement strand
GGTCTTACCAGTCAGCCCTATCTTCTTCCGGCAAGTGAAGCAGCGATTCTTCTTCTGTTTCGGTTTTTCTGCAGCCGTCTTGCCCTCAGCGCTGTTCTGGGGTATTTCCAGCAGGGTACCTGAGACAGAGAAGAGTTTTCTGGAGCTGCTTTAGGCCCTGCTGACGCTGCGCCAGTGCCCAACACCCCTGTGTGCACATTGCCCCGGGTGACACACCGAAACCGAGATTATCCTCATTCCACGGAGACCTACACCCCACACAGGCTCAGGTTTTCTCTCTGCTTCAAATTCCTCAAGTCCTGGGCTCAGAAACAGTGAGGAGACGTTACGGTTTATCTAAGGCTCATGTAAGGTGACGTGATGCCACTGAGCCCTGCAGAGGAGAGGTATCACTGGGCAGGGGTTAACCCCGCGTCTGGAGAGTCACCACGGCTCGGCGGGGCCTGCAGTTAATCTTTGCAGGGGGAAAAAAAATGTTAACCCCTTGTAAGTACAACTAATTATTTCTGCTGACTCTTATGTAAGTGTTCCTCAAATGTAGGTCTCGGGATGCTTTACACAGATCCTCCTCGCTGCCTCTAATCTACCGAAAGGAAAACTGAGCTCCGAAAGCCAGATTGTGAAAGGTCACAGACGCTTAGCGGGATTTCCTGCGGGACCTAAGCAGGCTAGAGAGCTCACCGGGAGGGAGGAGACACCCACCTGCACGGCAGGCGAGGGGACAAACAGGCAGAGGCAGAGAGAGCTTCCTAAAACCCCCAGACTGGACGGGAGGGGCCGGCTCTTCCACCACACGCTCCCTCACCTGCCCGCTGTAAGCTGCCTCCTGGGCCCGCAGGCCAGGGATCACCCGATCCAAGTCGCCCAGTGCTGTGTGGTGACTAGCGACTGTTTGTTTAGCAACCAGCAACTCCTGGGGGTTCTTTAGCGTTCGATACAAGTGAACTGGCAGCTGGACCCGCCTGCAGGAGGGTGTCACCAGTGCGGTGTCCCTCGGTTACGGCTCCGCTGTAACTCACCCACTGGAGGATGTACCCCGCCGGGCATGCTATCACTCCACGGTACCCACTTTGCCGACGCAGCAGCAGTGCCGACTCTCCCCTCCCAGGGGCAGGTACGACCCAGGCCGGCACCGGCACTAACAGTCTCCTCTCCCTCAAGACCACACCGTTCATCCGTCTCCCTCCCTTCCCTTGGAGCTGCGGCTGATGGCAGCCGCGCTGTGGGATGCTCCGGGCTCTCTGCCATTCCCAGGGACAGGCGTCATGGAAGATTATCCTCCTGCCAGCGAGTGGAGGGAGGGCTGGCAGCTACTCAGCCCTCAGCCCACAATCGCACCGGCCTGCCCTCGGGCACAGCACTTTCGCTCTGTCCTCCCCGGTCCAGAGGCAGACAAACTCTTCTCCTCAGCTCTTCCGGTCCAGAGGTGACAACCGTCCGCTGGAGCTGGAGGCCAGAGCTTGTACTTGCTGCTCAAACCGAGATCAGTGTCATTCTCTGGTGCAAAGGCCAAACCCATCGCTCTACCTGATGAGGAAGATGCTGATGAGGCTTCCTCTGTCTTGGCGAGTTCTTCTGTCCCACTGGCGGTCTCCTCTCTGGATATGCTCATGGCCGTCATCTGATGGGTCACCGGAGTCTGAGCACTGGCAGCATTTGCAACAAACAAATAAACCACAGAGCCAACACAAGTCTTTTCTTTTAGATGAACAGTCATGTGGGAGAGACCTTCAGCCTCTGAAAGGCTCATGCCGTTACACTCAGAGGTAGCTCAGGAGGGGAGCAGGCCTGTTCCCCTCGAGCGTATCGAAGTTCT
>NW_010418443.1:1395-2731 GCF_000710305.1 Buceros rhinoceros silvestris | reverse complement strand
GGAATGAATTGGTGATGATCTTTGTTTCCTTTTCCACCCAGTTACATCGTAAAAGCAACAGCCTATCCAGGCCAGCGCAGGGACAGGGAGAGAGTTCTGAGCCAGGACGGTAACGCACTGGCAGAGCTCAAGGCAGCACCATCTTCCCCTCACATGTGACTGAGGCCCCTGATGGGGCTGTCACAGCTCCTGGATCATCACTGGGTGCTCTCGTCTCAGACTGAGCTGAAACCCAACAGTTTAACACCACTAGTGCCAGTCAAGGGGCGCTGGCTCCAAGAGAACCAGGATGCCACTTTGCTTACCAGTGATTTTAACTACTGGGACCTGCCTACACATCAGCCATCATCATCAGGGACATCAGGGACACCTCAATCTTCCAGATAGACCAGAGTCTGACTAAACGTGTTCGATCCAGCCTCCACGGTGCTGGATCACAGATCCCCGTGGCCACAGGGAGGATGAGTGCCTGTCCCTTGTGTCCCAGAGCTGTAGACCCACACCCCCACCCCAGCCTATGGCCCTACCCGGCTGCCGCATCCTCAGCCGAGGATTCTCTCTCCGCGTGCTGCCCTGCGAGCGAATCCGAAGCCATGGAGCCGCTGGTGGGACCGCTGGGTGCTGTGAAAGACAAGCACAGTGTGGGTAAACTCTTAAAAACATCGGCAAGTTCCTCAGGCAGCCACAGAGGAAGCGGGACGAGCTGTCTCTCTGTTCTTACACCCTCCTCTGAATTAGTGAGGAGCTCTCTGTGGGGATGACACGGGGCTGGACGGAGCTCGCCCTGAGCAGCTATTCCTACACTTGAACAGGAGAGAGTCCTGGTAGCAGCATCATGAACCCCTCTGGAATCGGCTGCTCGTCTTCCCGAGAGCTGCAGCCCCGCTCAGCTTCGTCTCAGGGATCTGTCATGGCTCCCAGCAAGTAACTCGGGGAGCAGGAAACAGTGAAAACTCGGGGCCACTGTCAGCACAAGACAAGGTCTGTGGTCTACTGGAAGGTGCTGACTGGGACGAGGTTTCACAGACAACAGCCTCCTCACTGGGAAGGGAAGCGTTCGAAGGCTCGGTCGGGTCTTTGATTTCAAGGCTGGGGTCTACGTGGGAAGGGAAAACATGAGTTTTCTTCGAGGGACTAAATGCACTGGTGGCCAGTACCAGTATCAGGCTCCACCCCAGTTGCTTAACACACCTTGCACCCCGTGAAGAGAGATTTCTCAACAA
Source organism: Buceros rhinoceros silvestris (assembly GCF_000710305.1). NCBI lineage: Eukaryota > Metazoa > Chordata > Aves > Bucerotiformes > Bucerotidae > Buceros > Buceros rhinoceros. The sequence continues at coordinate 1,508 of NW_010418443.1, read as the reverse complement.
AAGCACTCTACCTGGGGGGCTGATGCGGTCACTGCTCTGCTGCCTCTGCAGAAACTCCTTATAGCACACGGAGCACATCCCGTTGGTGCGTGGGCTGCCGTACAAGGCGGCGG
>NW_010418443.1:0-1226 GCF_000710305.1 Buceros rhinoceros silvestris | reverse complement strand
TCTCCTGCGCCATCCTCTCTCCTCCACGGCGCCGAGCTACAAACAGGAATGCAAGGGGGACAGCTGCGAGGGGCGAGCGCCCACGCACTGTGCGCTTCAGCTGCGCAGGAAGGAGCACAAAGGATCCCCAGAGGGGCCAGTGCGCGACAACGCCACTCGAGTCCCTCGAGCACGGGCTGCCTGGGGTGCGAAAGCAGCCGCAGGGCCTGCGTCAGGAGCTCAGCTGCCGGAGCGTGCCGACACGAACCGGCTCCCGGTGCTCCCTCCTCGCACAAAGAGGCTCCCTAAACCCCCGGGGGAAGACAAGCGCGTAAGACCTGAACCATCCGCTCCCCAGCAGTAACAGGAACCGCCATCGCAGCGTGACCGATGTCTCCTGCGAGCACCCAAACACTGAACATCACCCCGACGACCCATGGCCGCCCTCAGAGGTGACACTTGGCGCTTAGCGGCGTTTGGTTTCATTTCAAGCCGGTGTGACTTTTTTGGTTCTCAGGAAGATGATGTAAGTGATGCAAAAAGAACCCACTGACTCGCGGTGTTGACATGCTCCTGCGTTTCCCAGCTCATGCTGGTGGGCGAGGGGAGCGCTGGGCACGAGGTTTCTTTCCAGGGGTGCTGGAACCCCTTCCCGGGGGAAACTGCACACACCGTGAACCCGCTTCTAAAACCAATCTGACTAACTTCTCTCTGGATCACACAGTTCCCTCAAACCCAGGGACTGCCCCTTCCACCCCCACACGCTGCAGCACTTCCATGGCCAAACTGCACCGCACCCTTTCACACCAGAGCCGTGAGCAGGAACCCCAGGGGCCACAAACACCCATTCGGCGTGTGCGAACAACGCGGCCGCGGCCAGTCCGGCTTCGGCACAGGACATGGGGAGAGGACGTGTGCGGGACCGCAGCGGTGCGGGTGGCTCCAGCTCGGGTGCGAGTCCCCAGCAGTAGTTCCCTTCATGGGCTGCACAAAGTATCCATCCCCTCACAGCTAATTCTGCTGCTTTCTTTCACACTCTTACAAAACAATGGGAATATGAAATGGTTACCCTCCCAGGAGCGCTCCCGTGGGATGGATCAGCTCTGGATTAGTTCTCCTTGTCCTCGGCTGGGTGGTACAAATCCCCGCTCTGCACTCGGGGCTCCCCCTCGCAGAGCTCAGGCCCGTGTTCCCATTACCAGACCAGGAGACCTTCCAGCACCAGCCGACCTCGCCTTCCGCACCAG
>NW_010418442.1:8637-12084 GCF_000710305.1 Buceros rhinoceros silvestris | reverse complement strand
GGGGCAGGAGCCTTTCCTCCCCACCCAGCCTCATGCCACCTGCAGCCGCTTGCACTTTGCAGTTCACGTTGGCTCTTCATTTCCAGAACCTGACATCTCCTATTTGGGCTCAGACTGGACTCACCTTTGATGGGCGAAAGCTGTTCCCAGTACCATCCAGCCCCGCATGTATGTGCAAGGCCATGGTGCCCATCCCCTGCAGGAACTCATCTAAAGCAGCCTCCTCTTGTCTCCTAGGTGAGTGGAGCTGGGATCTGCTCTTCTCATGCTGGGCTGGACCTTCCCAGCAGCGACTGCGCTAACAGCAGGTAAGGAGCTGCTGGGAGAAGTCTCCGTGCCAGCCCCGCACCCACCTTGCACTCCTCCCTGTCCTGGAGGAGCCTCCTCCTTCAGAGCTGCTGCTGCCGCCTCACAGGGCCAGGCTCTCCTGCCATCCCCAGCCAGGTTCTCTTCCATAAATCTGAGCCTGAGTGATTTAGAAACTGCCTGACCTTCCCCGCCGGCCTGGCAGCCTGCAAACGCCTGGCCACTAAATCAGCTGCCTCCAGGGAACGCTTCCAGCTGCAGCCTGGGGACGGGAGTGTGGGGAACAGGATGAAAAGGCAAAACCACTGGAAAAACCCTGGGCAGAGGTAAGCTGGGGGTGAGCCTGGCCGGGTGCGCTGCCCCGGAAAGCACACAGCGGAGCTGAGGAGGCTCTTCTCTGTGGGGTGCTCCTCCGGGACCCCCTTCCTGCTCTGGTTGGGGCTTGTCCTGCCACCCGCAGCAAAGCCTGCACGCAATAGATCGTGTCCCTCGGTTCAAACCAAGGCAATCAAAACTTCCCAAACCCTCTGCGGCTCACACCTCCTGTTGCTCCAGGGCTGCGAGGAGCAGCGGGAGTTGGAGGCGCTTCCAAGTTCGGGGTGACCCGGGTGGAGGCTGCAGCCCTGCCCAGGTACCGGTACCAGGTGATCAGTCCCGGAGGCACGCGGGGCTCCAGCTGCCTCTGCCGCTGCTAATCTGCGTTTACTGTCTCTTTGGAAAAGCGCTCGGCACTTGCTCAGGAGCCTGCGTGCTCCCTCAGCTGCGCCCAGAAGGATTGCTCAAGAGGAGCAGGAATAATCACCACAGACCCGAGATAAAAAAAAATAATAATCAAAGACTAATCCTAAAAACTCTCCTTTAATCTTGGTGCTTCCAGACCTCATCTCCCTTTCATCTAGGACTTTGCTGTTCTCTAGTTACGCTGCGGTTATAGAAACCACAAGGCGAGAAGAGGGTAAGAGAAAAGAAACGATTAAATTAATGAGCAGGTAAGCAGCTTTATTATTTCATCTGATCCTGCCTTCCTTCCTGCTAATTCCTCCGAGCCAACTGGGGAGGCAGAGCCCACCGTTCACTTTGCGACAGCCTGTTGTGTCCATTTTCTTCCTCGCACCCTTGATCTGGGCAATAGATGATCCAGTGCACAGAGCTGCTTTCAGGCCCAGCATGGCCAGGGCGGATCAGCCAAGCCAGGGCATCTGGTGAGGAGAGCGATTGCCTGCAGAAGGGTAACGACACGGGTGCGTTGGGCTCCTGCTGGTTATGGGTGCGCTAAGCGTTCATTAGGCAACACAGCGGCAGCACTCAGCGCGGGTGCCGCCACCTGGCGCTTCTGGAGCGGGTGATGGGGGAAGCACCTCACCTTTGGGGCTCCAGGAGCAGAGCTGCGGAGCGAACCCTCGCCAGCCCGGAGGAGGGGAAGATCGGGGGAAAGCCGCTGGTGCTGGCTGTTGTCAGCTCCCCAGTGTGGAGCACAGGAAGGGAAGCAGGCTGGGCTGCCGCGGCACACAGGGCTGTAGCCTTCAGTGTGGTTGCCCATGGGGAGAGAGGCCACATCGATGCCACGAGGACAAGTGTGTTGCCACATCCTGGATCCCAGGTCTCGTTAATCCAGCGAGTGAGTAGCCGAATGTGAGAAGCAACCAATCGAGCCTCAGCGGAAGTGTTTCCTGCCAAGGTCTGGGCCGTGCCACCAGGGAATGCCAGGGGAAGGAAGGCTACCCCGCACGGGCACACGTGTGCTGGGGGAAATGAGCTCTGTAACTTACCCAGGTTGTGTCGTCATCACTCCAGAGAGCCGCTCGAGCAGTGGGGTCTGTCTTGCTGGCTGGTGAAGCTTTAGTTTAACAGCTGTGTTCTGGAGATGGGAAAAGCGTGGTGTGGCGCGGGACGTGCTGACAGCCCGGGTGGTGCAGCCTCCCTGCTCAAGCAGGGCCTGACGTGAATTCTCCTGGGGCCCCTTGGCAGCCGTGCGGGTCAATGCCTGGCCCCAGCCCGCGGAACAGGGAGCAAGCGTCAGAGCAGAGGAGACACTGCTCCCTGCCCTCCAGGAGCTTTGCAGAGCAGAAGTACGGCCTCTCTGTGAGAGAGGACCTCTCACAGGGGTGAGAGGGGAGAGGTTCTCCTCGTAGACCCTGGGCACCCTCCCAGGCCACGCACTGGCTTCTCCTCTGCTCTGGTGGGTGGATCATCCCCAGGAGCCGCCCCAAGCCCCTGCAGAGGCAAGAGGAGAAGTCCCAGCCTGGTGACTCCTTGCCACTGGCGTGCGCAGTACTGGTGAGTTGTCTCCGACACAGTCACGCTCTGCTCATCTCCTGGGCTCGGGACGTGCTGCTCTTGCTGAAACACCCATTCCTAGGGATCTTTGTTCCAGAGCTGTTCTCCTGCTTTGTTTCTCTCCATCCACCGCCTCCTTTCAATCCAATTAGTGCCTTGTTGGTAGCTCCTTGGATTTCAGTGGTGGCGTTCGTGTGACCCCTGGCTTCAGGGTCCACCTTTCGCACCCTGTAAGGCTCTGTCTGACATGTTCCTTCGTTTCATCTCCTCTGGCCGGAGCTGCCCGGACTTCTCTGAAGTGTTGGTGCTGTCTCCAAAGTAGAAAGCTTTTTAATTAAGAAACTTGGGTTTTTAGGGCTCATTAAAAGAGCAAGAGAGGGTGTTTTTCCCTCTTTGTGGGTAATTATTATTAATGGTCTTTCTTTTTAGCGGAGGTTTGTTACACTGGCAAAGCAGGGGAGCGCTGGCCGGCTCCTGTGCGGGGAGCGGGCTGTGACCAGAAGTGACGGAGGGTGATGTCTCTACGTTATTTCATTAACAGTGGAACATGTCTGAGGGGATGTGCGATGGGGATGTGGCTGGGGGCGATTCCCACCTCCTGCCATTGCGTGCACCAGTGCAGGGCACTGCAGGGCCAGGCCTGCGTGCGGGGAGACGAAGGAGCTCAGCGCTGGGCATGGGACAAGCCTGTTCCTGCCCACATCTCCCGCCCCCGCCCCCTCTCTCTGGAAACAGGCAACCTTCCCGTCCCGCAGAAAGCCTTTTGGCCCTCTGCAGCCCTGCAATCACACCAAGAAAAACTCTGGTAGTTGGATTTAGAGCACCGCCTGGGCAGACAGGTACACCAGGCAGACCCTGTCCAGT
>NW_010418442.1:7225-8380 GCF_000710305.1 Buceros rhinoceros silvestris | reverse complement strand
AAACACCTCCTGCCCACCCCCATACACAACTGAGGAGGCTCGGGGGGACCTTATCGCTCTCTACAACTACCTGAAAGGAAGTTGTGGGGAGATGGGGGCCGGTCTCTTCTCCCATGTTTAGAAGGACAGGACGAGGGGGAATGGCCTCAAGTTATGCCAGGGGAAATTTAGGTTAGATATCAGGAAAAATTTCTTTACAGAGAGGGTTGTGAAGCATTGGAACAGGCTGCCCAGGGAGGTGGTGGAGTCCCCATCCCTAGAGGTGTTTAAAAACTGTGTGGCTGTGGTGCTGAGGGACATGGTTTAGGGATCCTGGCAGTGCAGGGGGAATGGTTGGACTTGATAATCTTAAAGGTCTCTTCCAACCAGATATTCTATGACCCACTTTGTATCTGGTGATCCCCTTCTCTCCATGAGCTCATAATGCTGCAGGAGTCCTGGATGATCAGAGACTCCTGCAGGTACCACAAACCCGGATCCTGGGGCGAGGCGGCTGGAAGAGGCAGAGCCCAGCTCAGCACAGCCCTCGCTGAGCACAGAAGGCTTGCTGGCTCCACTGGAGCAGAGAGCAGAAAATGGGACATGTCCCTGGGAAGCGCAGGTCTCGGCCTCGCTGGGAAGTCCAGCTGAGCAGGATGACAGCATACACCAAACCTGGGAAACTCCGTCCCTGGAAAGAAAGAGCAGAAGGAGGTAGAAAAGGTTAGCAGTGGATCTTTGCAGGACAGGAGAAGCGGGTCCAAGGCTGCTTGGGGAGGAAGGACGTGCTTCACTTGTGTAGTGTTTTCTCGTGGTGACCCCAAGGATTTGTTCTGTGTTGAGGAAATTCATTTTGAGCCAAACCTGTAAGGTGAGTCTACAGCTAAAGACATGAAACTGCCCTCGTGGCCCCCTGCTCGTGGGGACCAGGCGCATTAGCTGTCCGCTGGCTCCTTGGTGTTCTTGTCTTTCCCCTCTCTGCTGCATAGTGATGCATCAATCACCCACCCACCCCCTGCAGAGCCTTATCGTGGGGTGTCCCCCTGCCCACCCTGGGCTGCGGCTCCTCTCACCTGGGACAGCCTGGTTCAGGCTCTCCGCAAAGGCAGGTGGGAAGGCGGCATCAGCTCCCCCGCTCCTGCCGCTGAGGAGAGCTTTGCTGCAAGAGGCAGCTGC
>NW_010418442.1:6390-7121 GCF_000710305.1 Buceros rhinoceros silvestris | reverse complement strand
CAGAACCTACTTTAGTATTTTATCTCTATGGCCTCTTTAATGAAAGCTGAGGCCCTGGAGAAGGATGGAGAGCCCATCCGATGACCCCACCAGGCTCTCATTGTCCTTCAGGGGTGGGCAAACACCCACGCTGATAAACACTCCACTAACAGACAAGGCTCTGCATCATAAACGTTGCCTCCCCGTTGGCACTAATTGTCCTCCTTGTCACCGCTCCTTGCAGAGTGACGAATGATTTGGGTTTAATGGAGATCGGATTCCCCCGTTGCTCCTCAGTAATCCCTCTGAGCTGAGGATGAGTCACGGAGATGGAGCAGGGTGCGGAGGAGCTGCCTTCGGAGAGACCTTCCCTCTCCACCTGTGTCAGCCCTAACAGCCACTCCAGACCGATTTCCCCCCCGGGCACGTTTTCTCAGCCAAAGCCACTTTGTTTCCTGTAGTGGGAGCAATGTTTATCCTTCACTGTGCTGCAAGACCAAGAGGACACTTGATAGAATTAAAAGTGTCAGGCAGGGCCCTCTGTGCTGCTCCTCTGCAGAGGCCGGCAAAGGAGCCCCAGAACTCGGCATCGACGTTCCCCAAGCCGGGGAAACGTGTGCTGGCCCATGCGCTGCTCCAGAGGACAGAGGGATTGTCACGTCGGAGCTTTCCTCCTTCTCAGAGAACCACAAAGCACAGCGATTTACCTGCGAGGTTTGTCAGGAAGGAAATCAAACAACCCCAAAGAAACC
>NW_010418442.1:5315-6261 GCF_000710305.1 Buceros rhinoceros silvestris | reverse complement strand
TTATCTTGGTGAGTTAATGATGGAAGGAGACTGCGAGATCCAGCTGGGCGAAGAGAATCTTCCAGCTGCGATTCGCTCGCAGCCTCCTGGCGTGAGGAAGTTATTAAAAATCCTGCCCCAGGGAAGGGCCCCCTCTGCGTGTTCCCGGCTCCCGTCGCCCAAATGATGATGCTGAGATTTTCTGAGGCGTTTTCAGTTTGGTGAAGAAAACATTCTTTTTTTAATAAAAATTCTGCATGATTTTCTTATGCTCTGTTTTTCAGCTGCATCTGCAGTAAACTAGAAGAGCAGATTCTCGTGCAGAACCGGTGTGTCTTGTTTTGGGGTGCCATGCAAACCTGTCCCCCCTGCACCAGCAGCTCCCACCAGGCATGAAGCGGTGGGTTCGGCAACACGAGGCAGAGCAGGCAGGGGCTCGGGTGATCGGGGCAGGGGTGGCACCCACCCGTGCATCCCTCAGTCTCTGTGTCTGGAGGGGTTTAAGCCCGTGATGCAGCTGCTGGGGTGAAGTGGCGTCTGCTCTGTGCTCTCCTGCTGACACGGCTGTGCTGGTGGGGGTGGGGGGCAGAGCGGGGAAACTGGGCCAGCAAAACCTTCTGTGGGGCAGCACCTCAACCAGCCAAACCACCGGCAGCAGGAGTGTCCTGCTGGCCTGGGGTGATCTGATTATGCTGTTTTAGCAGGTGACGTTGGGAAGATGACCTTGTCTGTGCCAAGAGGACACAGCTGTGGCCCCAGAACAGCGCACTGGAAAAGATGCCCAGTGCCGGGAGGGTGAGACCTGCCCTCTGAAACACATGCAGTGGGAGAGAGGAAAGAGAGTGAAAAAGGTGGTGTTTGGCCCCTCTGAGGACACTGGGGGACGAGGGGAAGAAACCAGCTGAACTGAGTGGGAATAAGTTCTGCCAGTCAGCTGCTGGAGGGCGACAGGAGTGATGCTGGAACC
>NW_010418442.1:4613-5131 GCF_000710305.1 Buceros rhinoceros silvestris | reverse complement strand
GGGGCAGGGGCTGGTGCTCCCCATGACCCGTCCAGCCTCCCCCACTCGGACTCGGGGAGACAAGCGCATGCTAAGGGCCAGCAAAGGCAGAGCCTGGCTCCAGAGCATCGCTCCTCCGCCGCTGGCCTCAGGCGGGGACACAGGGCTGGCTCTGCCTGCCCCAGGGACCCTCTCCCATCGCTGTGCACGTTTTGCACAGCAGTGGGGCCTCAGCTAAGCCCCCGGGGAGGTACTCTGGGCTCTTGGGGGTGAAGCACCTGAACTGGGTGGCTTGGCACTGAGTTTCCTCCCGAACGGTGGCACCTCGGGAGCAGGAGGCTGGGGCACAGCTCACTGCCCTCCCTGCAGGATCTGGCCATGCAGAGCAGCCGCTGCAGGAGCTGCGAGCTGCCCCGCTCTGCCCCACCGGGTCAGGGCTGCGTGTGGGTGGCGGCAGAGGCCACAGCTTCGGTTCTTCCCCAAAGCTGTGCTTGTCCCCTAAAGCAGAGCCCTCCTCAGGGGCTCACAAATGCAGCTCT
>NW_010418442.1:2482-4426 GCF_000710305.1 Buceros rhinoceros silvestris | reverse complement strand
ACAGATTGGAGGTAACTTTACTCCAGAGAGCCAATTAGTGCAAATCTAGCCCCGGTAATTACCCGTGATAAGATCCGGGCTGCTGATACCTCTGGGCAGATAAGGCACCAGGAAGCAATCTCTTAGCGCAGTGACGGTTATTATTACAGCTTCACCTCCGTCCTGCAAAGCCCTGGGGAAGGCCAGTGCCGGGCACGTGCTGGTGCCCCAGCTCCGGGAGCGGGCAGGAGCTGCAGCTGCCTGTGGGGAGCAGGGACCTGCCCCGGGATGGCTCATCCCTGCTCCAGCCTCTGCAGAGATGGAGCTCTCCTCCCCCAGCCCGCTCTCAGTCCTGCTCGAAGACAGGTAAGTGGTTATCTGCCAGGGGATTGCACCGTGCCTGGGGAGCTGAGGCTGCCGGGGCAGCACAAGGGGGTTTGACAAGCCCAAGGGGGAGGGATGAACCATGGGGCCGGGATGGCTGGAAACCCCTTGGCGCTGCCTTGATAGTAACTGTTGGGTGAGGTACGAGTGCACCGGTGGATGCCTTTGGTTTGTGCTTCCCTCTGCCAGGCGATAAGGGTGAGGGTCCAGAGCAGGTTTGACTGGGACAGAAAGAGGGGATTTCTCCCAGGAATGAGTGCCTGGGCAGGACTCTGGGGCATTTCGAGCCTCCCCGCTGTGGCGGGTCAGCTCACCTGGATGCAAGAGGTGCTCATGCTTGAGAGGTGCTCACGGCTTTGGAGCTGGTCTGCCGCTGAGGCTGAAAACACATGACCCGTCTGTGAATCGGGGAGGAATTTGCAAACTGCCCCAAATTTCTCCTCATATTCCAGCCCCCAGCAACAAACCAAGATAATATTCCCGTGTTATGAAACTCGAAGCTGACCTCATGCGTCTCGCTCCCAGATGTGCGAGGGGGCCACAGCTCATCTAGTTTCTGTTGGTGTAAATTGGCTGATTCTGGAGAAGCCAGGACAGGGATTTTTGTATTAAAGAAAGAAAATACTCTGAAGGAATGTGTATCCTGAGTTGGATGGCTAGAGCACGTGGAGGAGCACGTGGGGATGCTGCAGCGAGGCCGAAGCAAAGGGCAGCGCGGTGCTGCAGCTGAGGCTGCCCGGGAGCTGGGTGCTCGGTGAGGGCGACGTTTGAACCAACCTGCAGTGTAATCGTTATGAAATTAGAAGCTGTATAACACCGGGAACGGAGCAGTAAAGGGTCCTAAACCTCCCTGGCGGCTCTGCTTGTTAATGTCTGCCTGTAGCTTAATTACACCATCAACTCCATTAAATAGCGCAGTAACTAACTGGGATTTAATGAATACATAGAAAAGACTAAATTGGACGTAGCGGGAAACTGATATATGGGTTCAGAGGAAGCTGGAAGGGAGGTTCAATTTCTGCTGACTAAAACTAGGGCAAGAAATAAACAGGGATTCCTTTCTCAGTTTTTCTTAGCTCCACCTTTCAGTGGAAGATGTGTTTGCTTTTCTGCTGAAATAACTACACGCTGTTTGCTCTGGAGGTGTCGGAGCACCCGGCCAAATTTCCTCTGTGTTGACGAGGAGCAAACAGTCCGGCAGAACGCGAGTTCCCAGAGCCAGCTCTGTTTGCAGAGAAAAGCCGGGGCGCTGTGGTGAGTTTGGAGCCGCTGCCTCGCTGGGCGCCAGCGCTGGAGCTGCTGGGCTGCTCCTCACTAACGCTGCAGGGTAACAAGAGGCGGGATGGACCCTGCTGGAGCTGCGCAGCGCACGACGCCCGGTTTGGCAGGACACGAGCTGCCTCCAGTGCCAAGCATAGCAGGCTGAGCAGGAGGGTCTGTCGGGAAGGAACTACATGGTTTTGCTTTCCAAGGTGATGCAGATGAGACCCAGGTTTCCAGAGAGCGTCTCCTCCTTTGGCCAGTGCTCCTCGTGCTGCCGAGTCATCAAGCGGCCACGTTAATTAGAAACGAGGCTTCTGG
>NW_010418442.1:2108-2384 GCF_000710305.1 Buceros rhinoceros silvestris | reverse complement strand
ACCGTCGCGTTGTCCCCGCCCGCCCCTGCCGCTATGGTTTCCCGGGGATGGACGGAGCCTGGGATGGCTGTGCCCTCCCCGCTCTGGGCGATGAACCCACTGAGCCGGGGCTGCTCCCGTTACCGGGGCAGTGATCTGCCTGTTGTCAGCGTCCCGCCGGCGCTAACGGCGCAGTCCGATTGTAATGGAGCACAGAGGGAGCTCAGGCAGCGAGCTATGCTGCCGGCGAGCAGCGGGACTGGGAGCTGCAGCCTGCCGAGCTCCCAAACACGGCAA
>NW_010418442.1:413-1866 GCF_000710305.1 Buceros rhinoceros silvestris | reverse complement strand
CACCTCTCTCTGCAGCTCGGCGTCGCGGCCATCTCCCCAACCCGTCTGTTGGCCTCACCACAAACCGCTCCCGGGCTCCTCCGCAGCAGATGATGCTGGATTTGTCCCCTTCAAACCCAGCTGAAATGGTTGTTTGCTGACAGCTCGGCCCCCCAGAGATGGCCAAGCGTACTGCGTAGGCATGTGCAAGAATAGCTGTGCTCCTCGCGGGGCTGGGGGGGACCCCGAGGGCCATGGGCACGAGTCGGGGGTGAGGCTCAGCAGCTCCCGCCTCTGCTGCTAGCTCTTCGCTGCCCACCTTTGGCATGTGAGCTGCAGGCAGGAGGGGCGGCATGGGCAGCTGCCTCACCCCACCTCCCCGCTTCCCCGTGATCTAATATCCTGCTTTCAGCGTATCCCTGTGACAAGGCGGGGATGTGGGGAGCGAGCAGCAGTGACTGATGTGCCGGGCTGATTGTCTGTATGGCGATGCTGAAAGGGGTCGCGACTCTCTAAGTGCTCGTCAGAATGAAGGATGACAGCCCCAGACAACGAGACACTTCCCTCCTCTCCCACCGCTAATGAGTGCTCGGGCAGCCAGGGCTGCCAGTGGGTTTAGTTTATTTTCCCTGTGTTTGTTCTCTCCCTATTTGTTTATTTGTTTAATTTATTTATTTTCGGTTTCTTCCCTGCTCCAGCCTTTCCCTGCCTCCCCTCTGGCTTCTGCAGCTATTTGTGTTGGATCCCGAGCAGTTAGCGCTCTGAAAATTTAATTAGGCCCTTGGACAAAACCTGAAAGCTGAGCCTCTGCAGAACTGAGCCTGAGAGCACCCCCAACCCCCCTTGCCAGAGGCTGCTTTGCAGTGGGCAGGGAGACAGGGGAGTCCCCGGGGTCTCGGTGGCACCACCCCTGGTACATGTGGCCATCTCCACCACCACCAGAAAGTATGTGTTGTTCCCAGAGGAGGAACTGGGGTGCAAATGGAAGTGTGGTGGTCAGAAGAAGCCTCCACCCGGCTGCTTTTCCCCAGGACCAATCCGCAGGGGTAGCCAGAGGGCAGGGGCTGGCAGTTTCTCTGCTGAAGCAGCCAGAGCAAAGGCTGCTGGCCTTGCTGCCGGCTCCTCGCAAGGTCCGCAGGCAGAAACCTCGGGAGGAGGATGGTGCTGGCATGCCAGCCGAGAGCCGGCACAGATCCAAGGCAGCGACAGAAGCCAGGGAGCCAGGCTCAGGAGAGGAGGAGGAGGAGGAGGTCTCTCCAAAGCTGCCTTGTTGCTCTTCCCTGAAGTGCTTTCCTGCCGCCTTCCACTGCCTTTCACAGGGAGTTTTAGCTGGCTTTGAGGGGCTTGTTCTGGGGCCGCTGCCCTTCAGAAGGACCCCGCAGCCTCGGCGGCATCTTTCCCTGGTCCGTGGCCAGACAAAGGGGTGATTCTCAGGCGCTGTGGTGAGAGCCTTTCCGAGGCGCGATGGAAGGGT
>NW_010418442.1:0-280 GCF_000710305.1 Buceros rhinoceros silvestris | reverse complement strand
CTTTGCGGGGGGTCGATGGAAGGGTCCTCGCTGTGTCACCTGGCTGGCCCGCCATGGGTGGACCTGTGTCGGGGTTTCTTTCTTCCCTGCTCTATTCGAGATATAACTTTGGTCTTTTAACTCTCTGCCTTTTTGATTTTTGTCTTTCCTCCTCCTCCTCCCAAACAATAGGACTTGTCCTACCTTCATCCGTGACGTGAGCTGGCATTGTAAGAGCTCGACGTCAGCAGGGAGCTGAAAGCAGATGAATTGGGTGTGGGAGGGACGCAGCGGTACCCCC
>NW_010418441.1:40403-40698 GCF_000710305.1 Buceros rhinoceros silvestris | reverse complement strand
TTCTTCTGGTGTTTCGTATAGTCAGGTGTGCGCCGGGCGTCCCGGGCTCGAGGGGAGCAGCTCCTCGGGATGTAAAGGGGCACAAAAAGCTCTTGCCCTGTCGTCCTCGAAGACCACTGGAGGTAAATGGCGAGCGAGGCCGAAGGGTACGGGAGGGCGGCGATCGGGCGGGCTGGGCTGGGCCAGGCGGACGATGGGGCGAGGGCCAACCTTCGCCTGCCACCCCGCTTCTCTGCCCAGACCTTTGGGCAGGAGGCAGGCGGGATGAGCCAGGCCAAGGGCATGGCTTGGTGGA
>NW_010418441.1:28046-40265 GCF_000710305.1 Buceros rhinoceros silvestris | reverse complement strand
ATGAAGCGGGCGCTGGGCAGCCCCTCGCCAGCTGTGCGGAGCAATGCGTCTGTTCACCCTCATCCTCTGCGCCCAGGGACCAGTTGTTTCCAGCTCCGAAAGGGTTTCTTGCCCTTCCTTCACTCCCTTTGAAGAGACGGTTTCAAGAGAAACTGTTTGTAGAGAAACTTTTGTGTCAGGTACTTTCTGTTAATTAGTGTCTTTGCTTAAGATGTTAGAGCTATGGTGTGGGTGGTTTTGGTGCGAGGATTTCTGCAAAGCTCTCTCAGCAGGAGGGTTGGTGTTTGGGCACACTGAGTCGATACCGACTGACACAGAGCTGGAATCGGCTCTGGGGTTTTGCTTTGCTCACAGCTTGGAGAGCTGCAAACAGGAAGGGCAAACCATAAGAACTCTGTATTATTTTTTTTTTTCTTTCAGTAGCTTAACAAGGGAGATAATATTTCTTAAAATAGTTGTTTGTCTTGAAAATGCCTGTCTGCCTGCGGAGTGGTATATCAGGTCTTGGTAATTTTTGTCGCTTTTGTGATTGTGTCTGAGTAGCGGTATTGCTTCACGTAAAAAGAGACACCAGACGATTTGAAGAGTTAAATTGAGGAAACTGGCTGTTCAGTTGTGTGGTTGTTGTCTGCTCTGCAATATTTGGCTGTTGTGATTGTTAATGTTGCTTTTCTTACTGAAACAGTGTGCCATTAACTCTGGCTGGTGCTGCAGAGCCCACAGGCTCTGAAAGGGTTTTAATGTGGGAATTTGTGAGACTCTTAGGCAGTAATGGATGAAGCTGAAGAGAAAGTGGTGAAGGGTCTGTGCCTTTAATGAGAAGTTATCTGAAATGAGGCAACCGAAAGGGCAGTTTTAGATGGAGCTGCCTTGCCTCTGTGCTAGCTGCAATTTTTTTAATTTACAGAGTCGTTCTTGCTCACCGTGTCCCAAGTTCGAAATGCTGTTGATTATTCTGACATCATTATCACGTTGCTATAGTGACTTCATTACACTGGGAATGCCCTGTTCACATCCTGTTGCTGTGGAAAAGATCAGTGTAATAAATAAAAGCATATAATGTTCTGTTCATCATCGTGGCAGAAAAATGCCATCAATTTGCTGAGGCGGTTGCCTGAAGACTGTCAGTGATTTCCAGCAAAATTTTTTAATGCCAAGTTAGAAGCTGGGAACTCATCACTCGCAGTTCTCAGCAGATGCCTCTCCTTTTCTCTGTTGTGCCGGGTAGCAGAAGTTGTGAAATCCTCGTTTTGGATATGAGAATGCCGTTCTTCAAGGTGGAGTCGGCAGGAACTGCTGCGCTCGCACACACTGCTTCTAAAAATAATCTGTTTTCATGCGCAGTATTTTCTACGCGCAGGAGGAGAGGAGTGTTTGCGTTCTGTCAGGCCACGATCATCCACAGAACGCGAGTTATACTGCTTCAGCTTCAGAGCTGCTATTTCTTGCTGTCTTTGTAGACACAGGAGTGTGTCCAGAAGGGTGTAGTTGGTCTGATCCAGGGAGCGTGAATGGTGCAAATGAAACCGAGATGACATTCAGTAGGCGCAGCCGGTGCTGGCAGACCCACGAGTTGTGTTTCTGAAGACTCGAAGGAAGCTGAGTGCGGTGCCTGTCATCACGTGTCTTGGCTCTGGCTGTTTTTAGGGTAAGTAGCTTTGCTGAAGGTTTTGAGAGGACAATGTGCCAAACAGACTAAATTACTGACACAGTGTAAGTCCAGTGACACATTAATGCTTTTATTTGGGGACTGATGTTTACGCAGTTTATCAAAATGTTTATATTTGAAACCATAAGCTGCAAATATACAGCCGTAGACTATTTGTGATACATCTCATGGCTGTTCCTCTGGTCTGAGGGCTGTTCTTAAAATGCTGGAATGTAATTAGATAGCAGTAGTGTAACATGTGGACATCCTCTAACATAAAAGCTTTAATTGTGTATTGAATCAGTCTTAGGCATAAACAACTCTAAACGTGTTTGTACTCTATATTGCAGTGTTTTTTTCGGATCATGCGTGTGTGCTCGGTGGCGCTTCAAACGTACTTATTTAGAGAAGAGATTGCTTCTGTGCAACTTTAGAGAGACTAAAAAAAAATATCATCTTAAAGAGGAATCCTACTGTTCTGAGAACAGGAACATGCTGTCTGTTTATACTAGAGAAAAGGAAGTGAATCTTTTGAACATAAACTTCAAATCTTTACTCTTTTTGTTTCAAATGTTTTTTCCTTGTAGCTGTTTGAAAGTCAGGATTCCCCCTGGTCCGGTGTTCCTTTCAGCTGTGCCGCAGTGAGTTCAGTTCAGCACTGCTGGGCTCACTCAGCCGGGTCTGCCTGCCCTAGACTTCCTATTTTATCGCTTTCTTATAATTTCTGATTAGTTGGATTAATGTTAAACACCAAGCAGCTGGTAGCCTTCTGTGGTTGGTTCTGGAATTCAGGGGAGAATTCAAGGCATTCAAGAATCAAGGGAGACCTGACTTTTAAAACTTGGTCAAGTTCTGGGGTTGTGTTTGAATTTTTTTTTTTTTTTTGGCGTTGATTTGAGGTGGGTTTTGATTTTTTAAGAGGAGGTAGTGGGGATGGTGGTTCGAGTACAGTCTAAATTCATTTTATGCTGAGCTCTCAAGTGGTTACTGATTTGCTTTTACTCTTCTATTTAATAAGTAATCAAAAATTAAACAGAATTTTAATGAAAGCATCTTCTTAAAGCGGGGGGCTTATAAATCCCAGGGTGAAATTTTGACTTAGGCATTTGTGTTCGCACTTTGCAAAAGCTGTTGTTCCTGGAAACATGACACCTAATGGATAAGTAAGAATGTTAGAAAGTTGGAAAGAAAAATTAATCTTGCTGAGCTATCTTCTGTGATCCAGTCTGTCCTGTTCAGGTGCTAACACTTGTGTGCGGTGTTTATTTGCTGCAGTACTGCAGTCTGGTGGCAGCCAGGACTTGAGATTATTCATTCCTGGACTGTTCCCTGTGTACAAAACAACATCCTGAAAAGTTCGTATCTCAGACAGGTTTCTCCTTGGCATAGACCCTGGCATCAGAAGTGCTCGGAGGATAAAGTAGGACCTGGCTTTTTGTCTCTAAAACACAGGTTGGGATGGGACTACAGCTGCGTCAGCTCGTGGCTGTTATTGAGCAGACTGAAAATACAACATGCTTTCCACTGCTAGCGCTGGAAACATAACCAGATTCGGTGTGTATCAGTTAGGGGAACTGGTTCAGTAGAGCGTAATGTTGTGAAGATGGATTTAGTTCAGCGCTGTGTATACCAGGGATGGATTGCATTAGTCAATCCATGGAGAGCGGCACAACTGCTACGGGTGAAACAGTTCCCAGCATGGTGGACTCGGTTTTTTTTTTGAAGCCACACAGTTAGAAGCAGCAGTAGGTTGTTCATCCTCTGCAGCTGCACAGTCAGATTGGAGCTCTCAGGCAGGGCATAGGTGTAACTCCTTTGCTGTCCCATGTTGAACTTTTATTGTTGAGCATTCAGGAACATGTGGAAGCAAGAACTGAGCAGGAGTCAGACTGATCCAGTTCAGTGTCTCCAACGCTAACATTAGAATGCAAAAAAATCTGTGCTGGTTGAATGAAGAACTGTTGAAATAATAAACCAGAAGAGAAAGGATGAAAGTAAGTGTGAAGAAGATAATTGCTTCTGAGTAAGAAGGATATATTAAAAAAGATCTGTGGGTTTGCTTTTTATATAAATGTTGACATAGAAATACCCTGTGATTAGCCTGCAGATACACTGGCAACTTGCACACTGAAAGTAGTATCTAGTGATACGACATTCATTCTGTATTTCAGTGTCGCTTTTTGCTTTCTGCCCTGAAAGTCTTGTGCCGCCCAGGAAGGTTATTGCAGGAATGACGATGTAGTTAAATAGTCCTTGATAGTCAAAACCAAACGCAGCATAGATTTGTGTTTGAGACAAGTCTGTGTTCTGAGTGACTTGGCGTGATGTTGTCATGCCCTGGATTTAGCTCAGTGATCGGTTCTGCTCCACAGTGTCCCCAGTTGTTTCACTCGTGTTTATGTCCCTGCTTGTGGGCTTCCAGGGAGGTCCCAGCTGCCAGAGGATGGAGAGAGTGGGCACCTGTAGAGCTGGATCACTTGGGGACCAGAGAACAAATTAAGGGTTTGAACTCCATAGTTATGTCATGTTACATTAATAGGGTGAAGTTTGGCCAGATGTTCCTCCTGATTGATTCTCTGGAAGACAGTCCTGTATCATAAGTAATACAGATTCCTTGGGTGCATCTCATTTTTTCCTTTCAGAATGGAATAGAATATTTCAGTTGAGTGTGCTTTGAGTGGATTTGCTTTTGCTCAGGTGTCAGAGTGCGTCACAGACCATGAAGAAGCATCTTCCAAGGTTAGAGTGGATTTGCTGTGGGTGACAGTCCTGAGAGGGCAGAGTAGGTAACTTGGGTTTCTGTAGGTAGTGTCTTCTGGTTGAAAAAAAATATTTTTTATCACACTATCTGTGGTAAGATGTATGAAGTAGGTGTCTCATGCCTGTTAAAATCAGTTTATCTTGTGGTGTTAGAAGCAAAGGAAATTGATAGAAGCTGTTTGTGGATGAGCTAGCTGCGTTCTGACACCTCACAGTGTGACTTGGGTTTTACTTCAGTGTCCATAGATGTGTCACCAGGTGACTGACCCTTCTGAGCTCTTGGAGCCTGCACTGGCAAGGGGGAGGCAGCGCTGCATGCTGGAGGACCACGAGGCCATGATGACAAGTGACAGCAAGGGAAACTCTGGTTAAAGCAAGGACAGGCTCTTCCTGTGGGAACAGTTAAGTGCTGGAACAGGCTGCCCAGAACCTTTTGGAGCCTCTGTCACTGGAGATGGTATGAAACAAGTTCTGATCTCCAAAGCTTTGAACTGGACAAAAACTGGTTGCTGAGAGATCACTCTCCCCTTCCAAGTCAGGCAGTAGCTAAGGCTGTCTGAAATAGTCCTTTTAACGAGATACAGATGAAGAGGGAAGATGGGTGGTGCTCGAGGAGGAGACACTAAGCGTTACATTCCTAATCAGAAATGGTGTGTTTAAACTGAAATTGCATTTGTCTGCTGTGGGATGTTCCTTTGAGGAGGTAAGAAATGGGACACTGGAAACCTTTCCTAGTTGTGTGGCCGGTCGTTTGGGTTTTTTAGCTTGTATTTGCCGATTGCACTAACAGTGCTGTAGTAGCCAGAGTAGTTCAAGGGGAGATTCCAAGCAGTGGTGTTGCTGTTGCTGCTGTGACCGATAGTCCACATGGCACAGCAAAGGGCTCTGTTCTCGGCCTGTCAACAGGCTGGAGCAGGAAGGTGGCTCTGCGGGAATTGGAATGTGGCCACATGAAGACAATGTTTTGATGTGTGTTGTTCCTCGGTGCTGCGAGTGGTCCAGCAGGTATTGGGTGCTGGGTGTTGGGAAATACCGGCTATACCTGAACAGGCACTTCCTTGGTACAGCTGCAGTGGCTTGATGTGAACCCAGGTGAAAGTGCCTGTTTAGGGTTTTTTTGGTTGAGAAATCCACATGCTGACAAAACCAGACCTTAGTATGTTTTGAAAACTGCTGCTAGTTTTCTTTTGATGAACTAAATTCTTCATCTGAGGGGAAAGTCTTTTGAAACAGAGGAGACTCAGGTAACATAGGACAGACAGCAAAGAAGCTTACAGCCTGGGGCTCCAGGTGGCTGACTTGGCGTTCTCACCCTTTCCACTGTGTTTGACTGAAAATACGGGGAGCTGGGCAATAGCAGTGCTGTGAGCAAGTGGCTGAGTCATTATGGTTTGTTAATGTTTGACTATTGATAAGATGTATTTAAATCCGTCTGGGGCACTGAATCAAGAGGTCTGGCAGTGGCTGTGCTATGGCTCAAAACAGCTCTCTATTAATCACTTAAATAAGGGCCTCAAAAGTACTGGCTGCCCTGGTGCCGCCCACGCTCCCGTAAGAAGTGGGACGAGCATTTCTGTAATAGGTAATTGTCGCCCTGTCAGAAGTTCCTGGGAATAACCTGCTTTTTGGAAATGCAGTGCATCGAGTAAGTAGCACACGTCTTGTGTGTCAAGGGGTTGCGTTGCGTAACTGCTGCTTGCTGGAGCATTACAGACAAACAGACACTTGCATCTCACTGGAGTGGCTGGAGCTGCAAATTCAACATGAGCTGGAATGTTTGAGGGTTTGTTGAAATATTTGTTGGATCCAGGACGTTGTGTTCTGGAGTGTTCTAATACTGAAAAAACCCTGAATTTGTCGTATTTAGATGAGAGGTTTGTGTGAACTCACAGCTATGAAATCTGCTCTGCAGAG
Organism: Buceros rhinoceros silvestris; assembly: GCF_000710305.1. Lineage (NCBI taxonomy): Eukaryota > Metazoa > Chordata > Aves > Bucerotiformes > Bucerotidae > Buceros > Buceros rhinoceros. Next base: position 33,943 of record NW_010418441.1, on the reverse strand, counting down.
ATCTGAGCATCTCTGACTGTCGCTGGCTGCGGAGGTGGTTGAGTGCTCCCAGTTGTAGATGTGAGTCTCCGTGCCTCTAGCAGTCAGGCCGCTATCAGTTATGTCCAAGTGAGTATCTGCGTGGAATCGGCCATCTCTCACATTTCAACACTAGCTGGAAACAGACCCTTCCTCTGGAAAGCACCAAGAACGCGGGAGGAGCAGTTTGGCTGGACGTGGTGGTTGCAGTGCCTTTTATGTTGCTTTTTATGTAATATTGTTTTCTCTAATGCAAATAAACTTGAAGTTATAGGGAGGGGCTGCTGAGAAGAGGAAAACTTTCATTACAGACAGCTGACATGCAGAATAATATCTTTTTATACACCACCTACCACGTGATAGTTTGAAATAAATCATAGTTCGCTGGGTACGGTTATTTCTGGCACAGTTCTCCTTTTTGCGTAAGTAGTCTCATTCCAGCACATGGTGCTTTACCCTTAGATTTGGTGTGTTGGTGCTGTGCTGGGTAGCTGCTGCTGGCAGTCGGGCCTGAAGAACAGAAACCCTGATGGGCTGATGAAATAAATACAGGTGAAGATAAAATAAATTTAGCCAATTGTTGCTTTCTGCTTTGGATTATAACTGTAACTGTAGTTGAGAATAACATTAAGATTAAAGATACAGACTGAAGAGATTCCAGGCAGTCTTTCTCATGAAATATTCATGCATTTAGGGCTTTTAACTCATGAGATCACTTAGGAAGTCCTAGGGATCACAATATTATTAGGGCTTTGTCTTGTTTTGCGAATACACTGCATTGGTTATCGATCACTGGAATGCACTCCAACGGGGAATAAAGCTTCTTCAGGGGTCTCATTTAAAATGATCAAACAGATGTTTTAACGTTCCAGGGCACTTTGGTCAGTGGTGTGATTCTGAGAAAGTGGATCTTTTCCTTTGTTCGGTAACTTCAGTACTTTGTAGCCTCTCTCTGGTAAATGAACCCTCATCAAACACAAAGTCAAGTGCAAGCCTGTTTGGCACCAGAAGAGGCTTGGGCAGGGGCTGAGCCTGCTGTCAGCAGGTGTCAGAAAAACCAAGTCATGTCTCAGAGCTGAGAGGTCTTTTATTGACCTTTTCATGCCAAATTCACGTGAGCCGCATCAGTATGGGCTGAAGCTTATAACAGTTCCTAAATGTATGTTAAAACCAGTGGCAGCAGTGCCCAGGCATTTGGCTGGCTGATGGTGTGTTTGTAGAGCTACTCTAGAAAAAGCAGTTGGATGGGAGCTCTGAGTTCGATGGGAAGGCGTCCTGACCACAACGAAAGCACAGAAATTGCAGGTAATGGTGATTAATACTCGAATTGTGTGGTGCGTTCTAAGGCCTTGCTCAGAGAGCAGAACTGACTGTCTCGGGAGCATATGTTTAACGAATTTGCATACTGCTGTGGGAGAGATTCTTTTTTTCCTATTGCCTCATTTCAAAGACACATGAAAAAAGAAGAGCTGGCTGATGCCAGTGGTGCTCATCTTAGCTGCTGTCGGATGTGTCCTCCCTTCCTCGTGAGTTAAACAGAGCGTCTCTTCTGGGAGCAGGAGTCCAGCTGCCTGCGGGGTTTTCTTGCTGTTGCTGTTTAAAGACAGCTGTATAATTATCTATTTTGGTCGTAACCAAGCTTGACCTATAAATAATGAAATGGTTCATATAAAGCTGATCTAAACTATCAGAGCTATTTCCTTTAGGGGTTAGTGTCACCTTTTATTTTCCGTAAAGGAAATTCCAGGATGAATTGTCAAAGTAGTTTTGCCCTTTTAAGCCTGGCAGATTCAGGAGGATTTAAAAACTTCAGAGAACCCCTGGTGCAGAGCTCAGGTCTGCCAGCACTTGGTTCTTGACCCTCCTGGCCCAAAGGTTCTCGCTGCAATGCCCTTCAGGCTCCAGCACTGAAGTGTTAATTACTTTTTTTAATATTCCTTCAGTTAAAATCTTCATGTAGAAGAAAATTTCATTTTGTTGTAAAAGAAGACTCAGTTTCCACCCCACTCTGCCCCCAGGTTCCTGGAAGCAGCATTAAGGGACTGAGTACATACTGAAGGATTACGTACCATAGTAAATAGTTTAATTTCTTTATAAAAAGTAATGAAACTGTTACTTTTTCCTCTGTTTTAAGTTCACTCTGTACATGAACTTACAGCTTTCAGGTTCCTATCAAGCCTTAAAATTCACCATGAAAACATTTCAGGAGGTACGGTTCTACTTCACAGTGCTAAGCTCAATCCATTGTTAACCGCGCTTAGGTCCTAGTTACACGGGTGTTCGCTGCTCTAGGGGTTTGATTTAAACTGATAAACAATGTAGTATTAATCAGTGGCCATATGGAGTGGGGCTTTTCATTCAAAAGTCATTATTAAGACTGGGGCTGAATTAGCGGCAGTTGCTTGGGAGCGGTGGGGTTGGGGTTGCTGGTGGCTGATGCACAGTGAAGTGTTTTGAAGGCAGTGAAAATCTCTGGACTGCATATGCAAACCTGACCTTTAGATGGGTCTGCCTGCTCAAACCCAGGGTCCGCACCCCCACTGACTACTGCAGCTTTGCCAGGGAGGTTTAAAGCATCTTGGTATTTTCCGAAATTTGTAAGTTAGCCCGGTCAGCTCCTGCAAAGCTGGGCAGTGGCCCATGCTGGCTGACGATGTGTTTTTAGAGGCTTGATGTTAGTCTTAGAGCTTATCATTGATGGGTAGAAATAGATTTGAAGAACAGTTTAAATTTCTACAATTTTTTGAAGAAGTTTCAAAGAAACCTTGACCTGGAGGATTGGTGCTGGGGGACAGATAAGGACAAACTGGAGTCCAGCCCCCAGCAGTGACCAGTGCCTGGGCTTTCTGACCAATGTCTGCTCACTGTTGCTGCAGAAGTAAAATAATTAAAGTGCAGGCAGAAGTTGCAGCAACAATCTACCTACCTTGTGTCACTTATTTACTGTAATTATATAAAGCAGGAAGAACATGGTTAAGAACGTTGCCAAGCTACTATCAGCACAACAAATTATTCTTACCCAGTATAATGTAGTTGGTGTTTTGCTGTGATTGAGCCTCACAGAGTCCATCTGGAATTTAATCTGTGTTAAAAAAGGTCTGAACCTTTTTTCCACTAAAGAAAACAGAGAAAAACACTTTATAGGACTTAAAAGTCAGTGGCAAGTTGTGGATGTGGTAGACAGCAGATGGAGGAAGTGCCGTGAATGGCTTCTGTGTCTCCTTTTTATGGCCTTTAACGTTTATGTTTTGCCGCTGAGGAAGGGGGAAAAGAAATATTTTTCTTCTTCCAAAAAAAGCCGATGAGAACTCCTGGATTGTATGAACCCCTCTGCCCAGAGTACTCTGGTAGCTCTAGGTGAGAAGTGGTGGCGTGTGCCCATGGTGTGGCTCAGGAGGACCCTCTGTGCCACCGGAGGGCCAGGCGCTGGCTGCAGATCGTCGCCGTTCTGCTTCCATCGCGTGGCCACACAATACTTCCTGTTAAACTGCTTTATGTATGGGATTGAGGAAAGCCTGTTTTCTCCTGATGCTGCCCAGTTTAGGTGGCTGTTCCTCAGATCGAGCTCATTGCTATGACATCCCCGGCAGTGCTGCGGGCCGTTGGGAGGGGAGGCTGCCCGCCACAGCGAGTGTCGAAGCAGGTCGTTCTCGGTTGGGGATGCACTGTGTGCTGGTCTTTGAGTGGAGCTTCTGGCGTCCTTTCCCCAGCCTTTGTCTGTCTGGCACACGTCCCCAGCCACGCTCTGCAAATGCCGACCTGTAGGACAAAACATAAATTAGCCGTTTCAGGGTGGCAAGCCTTAGCTGCCCAAAGTGCTTGTTCCTGCCGAAGTGCTTCTACAGCAGAGCCGTGCCAAACGGGTCAGGAGGCACTCACTGCTGCAGAAGTGAACACTACGATATTTAAAATTGCAAGTTCAGCGAGGAGCTGGTTGCAGAAAAGATGCCAGACTGAGGAGGATCAGCCTCGATGTGTTTGTGCTGAAAACCACTTTTTCCGGTTACGGCATTACTGCTGTTTTCACCGACGTTTGGGTCTCTGCCTGGTTTGTGTGTGCTGCAGTTCATTGGCTTGAAGCTCCACTGCAGCACAATGCTGCAGCCAGAAAGGACGACTGTCTTGCTGGAGGACTTTACTCTTAGCCCAGGCTTTGATGGCTTTAGCCCTGCATCCGTGACCTTCCCAATACACCGCGGGAGGTGTAACCTCAGGCAGGAGCTGGTGATTTGGATGTGGCTCAGAGGAGCACTCGGTTGGGACTGGAGTTTTTGTGAATGGATGTGGACAAGGTGTAAAGGCCAGTCGGTCTCTTGCCTTTTCTGGTTGAACACCTCAAATAACATCTCAGAACAATGTCAGGTTTCTCTTGTGTTCTCAAATTCCTCTTTGCTTATTTGGCTTGTCACTAGCATTATTTTTTGTGTGTGCCTCTCACTGTGATTTTTTTTTGGTTTTATCTAGTACTCAGAAACAAAACCAGGACTGTATTTAGAGTGAAATGACTGAATTGTGCTTGCCTCTCACTTGGATAAGGTGTCTTATTAAAATGTTGCTGCCTTCTTGTTTGTAAATTTATGAATTATTGGTGAAAGTTCCAGAAATACTAGAATGTCACGGTATTGCAACACGGATACACTTCTCACTGATAGCAGTGAATGCAGTTTATGGTTACTAAAGTGCTTTTCAGCCCAGCAGCGGTTTAGGGGTCGATTAAATTCCCCGGTCTCATGGTAGAGAATTGAAACTCACTCGTGACTTGCTGCAGTTCTTTGGTGTTCTTGGGCTTCACCCGAGTGTGTTTCTCAATGTCCAGAATATCTCTTTTCTAATGCTGAAGTGACCAAAGTGTAAAATAGCTTAATGGGAAATTCCTGCACAGAACCAAAATGTTTTCCTTGTTTTTACAAGAAATAACTCAGGTTTTGGCCTGCATAGAATTTAGGAGAACAAAAGCTTCTAGACCTGGAGGGACAGGAGGTAGAGTGCGGAGTCAGCGATGCTCCGTGGCTAGGCAGTGACTCATGCTGCAGCACCGTTATGGGTATGGTTAGTTACCCGCTTGCTCCGTGCTTTGTATGTGATTTGATGCTGAAAGCAGCTGATGGAAATGGTTGTGTTTTTACTGTTCCATTTGTAAAATTGAGGGTGAGATTCCTGCCATAGTGTAGAGGGGATGCCTGCGATTACGTGATGTTAATAGACGCAGTACTTGTACTGGGTGTCAGCACAGTGATCATGAGTAATAAAAGAGACAGACTGAAGACTGTGTGTGAACTTTAAAGTCACGTGGAAGTTCTGCTTTCTGCTTAGGCTTGTCTTTTTAGTATTTTTTTTTTGTAGTTTTTTCCTTCCCTCTAATTTTTCTGATGTTAATGGCTTCGGGAAAGGTTCGGGAGGTTTTCTGTGTACCCTAAAGATGGGGACAGTGACTGCCTTGGGGAGGGGACATGGCAAGTGAGTCCGCTGCAGTGTTTTTTATGAGGTGAGTAAATTCTGTGCTAACAGGGTAAGTCTATGGCAGTGTTTGTCTCACTAATTTATAGGGGAGGTGTCTGTTAATTAATTGCGGGATTTGCAGCCAAATATTCTTTCATTTGTGATCTGCCATCCCTCTTCCCAGCACGTTTCCACAGCTCCCATGTAACAATTGCATAATGGTTGGCAGCTTTGATTAATATTAGGGAAGTATTTAATGCACTTTCAACTGCATTGAGTAATTTAATATCTAAGAACATGATGTATAACAAATAACTAATTAGGGAGCAGATGGTGAGTGGAGCTGTCGCTCGGCAGGGCCAGGGCGGGTGGCCGAACCAGCGCGGTGCCGCTGGCCATTGGCAGCCTGCGGCTTTGGAAGGGCGCGGGGGGGGCGGGGA
>NW_010418441.1:27273-28018 GCF_000710305.1 Buceros rhinoceros silvestris | reverse complement strand
CGACCCAGCGGGTGCCCGTTGCCCATTGGCAGCCTGCGGCTTGGCAAGTGCCGGTGGAGCCGGGGCAGAGCCCCAGGTCTCGTGTTTGCAGTCTTTGCTGCTGTTGTTCTTCCTATTCATTTATGGTTTTTCATTGGGGAGGGGATCTGTCAGTTTTAGTGTGATTAGATCATCGTAAATCTTTCCTTTGTGAAGCCTTGGAGGTGAGTTTGTTTCGCAAACAGGGCTAGGAGTAGCGAAGGGATTTTGGTGGAGTATTGAGCAATGTTTAGGAGACATTTAAGAAAAAAATTCTGCCCTCTTTCATGGCCTAGTTCACAGTAACTTCAAAAACTGGCATGAAGAACATTTACAAGTTGAAAATTAAAGAGGTTTGTTTATAGTAGCCATGATTCAGTATTTAACTGCCAGAGTAAAAATAACCGAGACATGTGGCTGTAACATCCCAAGAATCTGTCCCTCTCTTGGGAAACGGGAAGGCGATGGCCGGTGCAGTGAGCCCGAGGCGGGAGGTGCTGGAGCTCACACAGACATCTGCGTGTTTCTCTTCCGAATCCGAGGAATGCTGACAGCACGTTTCCCCTTGGAAATGTTAAATATTTTGGTTTCCACGTGTGAAGATCAGAGAAGGGGGGATGCGGGTGAGGAGCAAGCCAGAACTCAGGAGGAGGGTTTGGTTTTTTTTTTTAATTTTATATATATTTTTTTTTCCTTCCCTAGAGGCGGGGGGGGTGTTTTCTTCCTT
>NW_010418441.1:20284-27256 GCF_000710305.1 Buceros rhinoceros silvestris | reverse complement strand
GCGGGAGTGGTGTTTGCTTCCTGCCCCTCTGTCCACTCTCTCAGGGACATCTTTCTCCTCTTTCTCTGCCCCAGTGCATCTTTCTGGGGAACAGCAAGAGCAAAATACCCATCAGGTTACCAGCGCACGTGGCTGTAGACCCTGCACCTTGAGAGGCCATTTCACATTGTCTCTAGGAACTGATCCTTGAGGTTTGGGGCCTCACTTTTTTCTGTTCCTTTTCTCTCTCCCTTTTTAAAGTATGGCTGTGTGTTGTGCTTCTTGAGCGACAATGCAGTCCCAGCTGTCATCTGTCCTTGGTCTGTAGCTGTGACTCTGTTAGCTATTTCATAAAAAATCCCTGTTTCCAGGTGTGTACAGGTTGGATCCAAGCACATGCCTGCAGCAAGAGCTGCCTGAGTGAACTCTGCTGTTGACTCACTTCCTGTTACATTTGGAAAAATACTTGACAAGCATTATGACAGCTTCACTATCTGTTTCTAAAACATTCTGATTTCTGTGGCTCCAAGGTGACATGTGTCCATGGCTGCTAAAAAGTAGTATTTTGAAACAAACAGATTACTAGTTTTTCATTTAAACTTCCTGTGGTTCTACTTTTTCATTTAAAGTGCCTGTGGTTCTAGCATTAAAAGGGGAACAAGTGCATCTTTTATCCCTTGGAAACTTTCAGAGATGCTTTTGGGAAGAGCAAGTGCCCATGTACCTTATTTCCACCCTGGGCAGGACTGGGAGAGCCAGAGCCGGGGCCAGCAGGGAAAAGCAAAATATGAGGCTTCCTGCAATGCAGTGCTTGCTTAGCAGACATCTGTGTGTACTGATCTGCTCCAAAACCAGAGAGAAACACAGCTGTAGGCTCTGAGTCGTGAACAGAGACTTTGGTGTAGCTGGTGCTGAACCTGTGAAAGGCTGAAGGGGCAGAGGACCCCTCGCCTGCCACAGCAGCAGGGTGTAGCTGTGGCTGCCGGTAGTGTTTGAAGTGTCCCTTCTGGAACCTGGAAAAGGCGGAAGGGCCAGGGCCCCCCCCCCCTGCCACAGCAGCAGGGTGTAGCTGTGGCTGCAGTTAGTGTTTGAAGTGTCACTGCTGCTGCAGTTCAGTCTCCCTGAACAATGGGTTGTGGTCCCACAAGCATTACAGTCTTCTAAAGCACAAGGACAAAGAGCCAGCAGGGTTACTGGGACAGGGGAATGGTGTCACTGGGACTTGTCCTGCTCTCAAGCACCTCGAGATGCTACACCCACCATCTGGGTGAACTTCTCTGCTCTTCCCTCTGCCTTTTTCTCGTCGCTTGTAGATGTTCTTCAAGCAGTGTCGCCTGTGTGATGTCTGTGCTGCCTGGGCACAGACAGCCTGTCCCCCTCTGCCTGCTGCAGCGTGGGGTTGCCCAGGTGGCTGGGGAGGAGGTGGGGGCCAGGGCAAGCAGGTCTTGTGTGTGGGCTGAAGAGGTACGGGACAGGATGCCAACTGCCGGCTTTGTTTCAGAGGGACCCTGATAGCATCGGCACCTGATGCTTCGGTTTCCTGCGTGGGGTGATAACTGCGCCTGGCACAGCGGGTGGCGCATCTCCTCGCCAAGGCGTGCTGCCGAGATCATGCCGCTCGCTGCAGGGGTACAACACAGTTGCACAGGCATTGTACGGTTCTTACAAGAAAGAAACCTGGCGGATTCCGTAAAATAATCTTACTTTGTATGTGTTGCAGCAGTCACTGGATTTTACCACAGCAATACGGATTGCGAGCGGTTCGGAGATGGTTTCTCCCCTTTAAAATTGCTCAGGGTTGCTGACCTTCTGACTCATTTAGTATGACTCAGGTTTTAAATATCTTTGCTGATCTGTTCTCTGTAGCTGCTTCTTCAGAAACATGGTTCACCCAGTTTCTGGGCTGATGCTTTCCCACGCCGGCAGAGGCACGGCATGCTGCAGGTGTCAAGGTGGCAGGGTGGGCGTTTCGAGTCAGTTGGGAGAAGGGATGTGGGAGCCCAGATCCTGTTGACTTACAGTAGGAGTTGGTCACTGAATTGGTCTTTAAAATCCCCACCCCTGGGTTAGCTGAACGATGCATGGTCAGAAATGGAGAGAGGGCTTTTGGGGACGAAATTCATGGTATTGAGGAAGAAGGCGTTGCCAGAGCAGATGGGAAATGAGACTTTGGTGCATGAACTTCTTGCAAATGCAGTCATCAAAGAACAGGGACAGAGGATTAGGAACAGAAGTGGCAACTTTGCATAAATCCAGTAAAAATCAATGTTAAGAAAATCAATGTTAAGAAAACCCCAGACCAGCTATTTAGATAATGGTTTGAAAACTGCATAAGGAGAGAAGTGCTTCTCCCTGCGATGGCCATCTCATCTCTTCCTACTGTCTTCTGTGTTTTATTGCTGTCAGATCGGGCAGACAAAAATAAGGAACTTGAAATTTTCATAAAAAAAAAAAAAAAAAGCAGAAACCCCTGCAAGTGGCGTGCGCTCTGAAATGCCCTCTCCTGGCTTTTACTTTTTGACCTAAGAAAGTTCCATTTCGTGTTGTCTTCCTATGGTTTACCTTAACTGCAAGTCCAGTTTGTATAGCGCGTTTTAACGACATAATCAAGTAGAAGTTGTGTTTTCCCCTGGCTTCCACCTGACCCCCCCAGTCTTTCCTAGAGGCAAGGTTAAATCATGCTGGAGTTCTCGTTTTGAAGGCAGTTTGATTGGAGTATTCAGAAAATGCAGAGAGCTTTGCTGGTAAAGCAAAGAGCAAATTTTGTAACAGGCATGTTTTAGATTGAAATCATAAAGAGAAGATTTTGATGCTTGCACAGACTGTCATTGAAAAATGACTAATTCTTCTTTTTTCAGTTCCTTGTAGGGAGCCTGGAAAAACCTTCAGTAGGGGTGCTACACTGATGAGAGATCTTTTATGCCAAGGTATGAGTGTTTTAATGTTCTCAGTGTATTTCAAATGAAATTTCTAACTGTGAAAACATTGGCAGTTGCGGAAATTGGGGAATTTTAAGTGCATAGGGCATTGGTTAAAGAAAAAGTTGCCTGAATCTTGTTTCCTGTAGTGGGGAAGAGAAACCCTGAAGTTTTGTGTTCTGTCTTTCCTGATGTCCTCTGCTATTGTGCGAAATACAAATCTGTGATTCCAGTCCACAGTTTTAGTGTGAAGGCTGAGTCAAGAATGTGTCTGCTTTGATTTTTCTTTTTTATAAGTCTTCTCTTACCATCTCAATGGAGACTGTGTCATCAGTTATGGGCAACATTTCAAGTTATGCAGAACCATCAGACCATGTGCTCTTACTGCTGTCTTCCTCACCCTGAGCAGCATATCTGCACCTCCTGTTACTCGTAGCTCCATCAGTGATTGGAGAAGGAAGGAGAAACTAATAAAACCGAACTGCTGCCTTCAGCTGTATAATTTGTACTCAGGCAGTTGTGTTTCGCAGGGTGCGTGTCCCATTTCAGGTCAGTGTGATGGTCTTGCACCCACTCTCAGTGCTGTGTTCACTTACCATCTTTGTTCATGCTTCTCTCTCCCCACCACCCAAATTATAAACTTCTTGATGAGCTGGTGAAACTTTCTTAACAGGAGAGGCTCATTCTTTCATCAGGTTTATCTCCTGAAGAGGCTCAGCTGTTCTTCCCACACCACCCTCCCCGCAGCCTCTGCCTGGCTTCTTCCACTGGTGTGGAAATACCCTGAAAGTTTTGCTGCTTCGTGCCCAATTCAGCCCCTCAGTTGCAGCAGAGCGAAAGACGATTCATGTGGTTAAGGAAGTGCATGAGTGCTTGGCTGAATAAAGATGCAGGCAGAGTGGGTGTCGAGCCCTGTGTCAGGATACAGCTTCACCTGCACTTGCATCTTCCACTGCCCCTTCTCAGGGGTCCTTCTGCCCCCGCCTGCCCCTCCTCTCATTTCTGTATATTATAACAAATACCCTGCACCTTCCTTTCACCTCTCCATCTGTTCACAGGGTCACTCCTTCCTCAGGAAGGAGCTGGGCTGATGCCCTGAGAAGCTGAATACCCGTTCCTGCCACTTCCAGGCAGTGTGGGTGACAGCAGCAGCAAAGAATGCTGCTGTTACAGAATAAAGGGAAGAGGAGAGTAGTCCTGAGCTGTCAGGTGTTTCACAGTGTAGGAGCGAAGTTTGTTCATTATTGTAGCAGAAATCGGAATGCTACCGATGTATTGCTCTGTGTTTAAAGTGTCAGTACTGCTGCTGAGTGGGATGGAGAGCCTGGTGCTCAGAGCAGTGATGGGTTCGTGCTCTTTGCCCCGTGGTTATCCTGCCATGGCTTCGTGGGGTTGGAGCACAACCAAAGAGACATGCTCAGCTTTTGCTTTATTTTTGCACCACAGTGTTCAGAACTAATGAGATTATTTTTACAACATGACAACCAGGGTTTTTTTTTATACTCCTTACTGATTTTCTTTCGAGTCAGGGAAAGAATATACACTTCACACCCATAATTTCATTCCGTTTCAAAATGTAGCTGTTGCTTCCCAGCATGTGACTCCACTACCAAGAGCTCTGGATGGAAATGAATGCTGCTGTGTCTGACTGTATTGAGGTGGGCATAAGCAGTTGCCAAATGAGAAGTTGGCTGAGATGCAGCATAGTAATTTCTTGAGCACTCTATTCATGTTATATAAACAGATAACATTAACATACTCGTGAAAGAGCTACAAGATAATTAAGGCGTGTGGGTTTACAGTAATAAGGCTCGGGCGTTTCAGGATCTGGGTTTCCTGTTGCACCTGAAAAAAAGAAAATCAGCAAATACTGTAGAGAAGAAATGAGAAGTTGGTCTTGTACTGCTCCCAGCTGAAACTTTCCCACAAGTATTTTTACTATAAATAAGAAGTGAAAGAGTTCACAGCTAAATTTAACCCTTGGCGCTATAGATTTCTGGGTTTTTTTAGGCAGAACAGGCCATGGAACTGTAAGAAGGTGAAGATAAACTGGATCAATAAGTTGCATTTATACTTTAGTAAAAAAATGCATTGTCTTTTAATTTCTAAGGTTTATCAAGGGGAAAGTCTTTGCTAATTGCAATTTCCTGCTCCTTCTCATCCAAAATAATGATTTTTTTGAAGAAAGGAAGTGAGTGTTACTTCCCTGGGAAATTTTCAAGCAGAAGTGCTTATCGCTGCCAGCATTCTAACTGAAAGAAGTGGTCATCATACTAGAGTGCATAGACATTGCTTGCTCTGCTTTTAGATATTCAAAGCTACCATTCTGGAACATCCCTTTCAGTTTGACTTAATTTCACAGTTTCTCTTAAGTTCAGCAACTGCAGCTGAGATAAAGTGCTGCAGAATTTGTATGTGGCTCTCCAGCTGCACAAGGGATTTTTCAGTTTTTGTTTAAACTAGTACTTATGTCACATTTAGACCTTAGAACATTCTGTGGCTGAGGGGTGAGGGTTACAAGTGGATGATTGGGCAAGGTCTCCAGTGACGTGTTCAGCTGCCAGTCCTGATGCAGCTCGGGCGAGGACTGGCTGTGGGTGTGCGGCAGCTCGTGGGGTCCCTCTTGACTTTCTGTACAGCTTTCCCTTGGGAATTGAAATGATAAGCCAAAGCCCATCCCAATTTAATGATTATATAAACTTGAGACATATTGTCAGGGAGTTGTCCACAGTTGTGAAGCTAAAAATATGGTTCTTCACGGGTCGTTGTTAAGGGTAGTTGACAAGGTGGTGCATTTCTCTACTAAACCACTTGGAATACATTTTTATCTTTAAAGCAATTCTCTTTCTGTAGCCAGTGAACCCATCGATCCTGTGGCAGCATTTGTTCGAAATGCCTCTGAGAAGTGCTCGTGTTGCCGAAGCCTTACTTGGGAAGAAAGTGCTGTGGTGCTGGGGGAAGAGGGGGAAGATAATTAGCTGCTGAGGTCATTGTTTGCCTGAGCCGCGTTGATAGGGACAGCCCGGCCTGGCTTATAATGTAAACACAGCGTAAAATGTTTATCACCAGCTTTGTCATTCGCCTTATTTGTCAGGGAATCTCGACGAGAATGAGAAGTTTTCTGGCGCTGCGTAGTGAGTTGAGGGAGTTGCAAGATTTCCATAAAAAGGCAGAGCCCTTGCTTGGGCGAGCAGAGAGGCTCTGCCTTGGCAGCCGTGAGTTGGGCCTGACCTTCTCCAGAGAGAAAATACTGATCTAAACCCTTCCCCGCTGTGGGAGGGTGGGAGTAGTAAACCTCTCTACCTGCATCTTTCTGACCTTCTCTGATACTCACTGTTTGATGCTATAAAATACCGGGAATGCAGAGGACAGGCAGCGAGAGCTGGTGCTACCCAGTGCAGCTGGGAGCAGGCGCTGCGGTTGTTCATGGTGTGCTCATCCTCCTCCTCTCCCAGCACTGGCAGGCAAACAGGTCCTGCTCTGGGCAGCTCTTGTGATCTGGGGCTGGCTGGAGGGGCCATCTAAAGTTAAGTGCCCAGGTGGAAAAACAAAACCAGAGCTGTTGCTTAAGAGATTTTTATTCTCAGGAGAAGGGGGGCGTGTTGCTACTCTGGAAGGCAGCATCACAAATTTTTATGTCCAGGTATGCTTTTAGCTCTTGTTTAACTCTTAACTTTTTCCTGCTTTCCAGATCGTTGCTATCTGAACAGACCACACCATGCGTGAGTACAAGCTGGTGGTCCTTGGCTCAGGAGGTGTGGGGAAGTCCGCTCTGGTGAGTCTTGGGAAGCTGTTCGGAAACCCATATGCAAACTTCATCCCCAGCCTATCTCATCACAGACCACACTTATCCAGGGTTGCGGGATATTGGTATTGTTTTAACATGCACAGTGCCCTCCCTGTAGCCACTGCCACACTGCTGAAATACCGGCCAATTTGTGCCACGGTTTTGGAGAAGCAGCAGGTGATGACTCGCTGTTACAAGAGTGAGCGTTTCATTTCTGCTTCCTTCATGGCCATAATACTGTACTGAGTGTCTGTTCATGGCTTGGCTTCATGAACAAAGATCTGGGAA